>NW_012115154.1:10834439-10955584 GCF_000951035.1 Colobus angolensis palliatus | reverse complement strand
TACCCCTAGAAAAGTTCAATGTTTTTTCATCATTAACATCTGGCCTTTTCCCCATAACCCCACTTCTCCAAACCTACTTCCTCTCAGAGATTATGGAAAGCTGAGAAGAAAGATTTGTTTTTTTAGTTGGCCAATTAAGTTACTTGCCATAAAAGGGCATATTTTGACTCTTGGCACAGAGGTGTGCTTCTGAGTTCACTGCATTCAAAAGTACTTGCCGATGTTAAAGGGCATTAGTTTGCAGCTAGCTTGTGTTACCAGAGGGGCCTATTTCCCTGTGGGCTCTATCCTTTTGCAGGGTCTGTTGTACCCAGGATATAAAACTGTGGTCATAATTCTGTCTTCAAAAATTTAATTGCTTACCCCTCTCTGTAATCTCGTACCAAGTGTGCCAGGCAGCATGACAACCTCTCAAAGATGTCCATGTCTAATTCCCAGAAACTGGGAATGTGTTAAATTATGTGGCAAGAGGAGAAAGGAATGTTCCAAATGGAATGAAGGTTGCTAATCAGCTGGCCTTAATATAGGGAGCATGGTCTGGATTTTCCAGGTGGGCCCAATGTAATCACAAGGGTCCTAAAATGTGGAAGAGGGAGAATGAAGAGTGAGCCTCAGAGTGATGCAGAGTGAGCAAAGGTTCAGCCAGTCCCTGTTGGCTTTGAAGATTGAATGGGGCCATGAGCCAAGGAATGCTGGTGGCCTCTAGGAGTTGAAAAGGAGAGAAAAACCGTTCTCCCCTAGAGCCCCGGGAAGGAATGCAGTCCTGCCAACACCTGGAATTTAGCCTGGTTTTGGACTTCTGACCTGCAAAACTGTAAGGTAATTGCTTTTAGTTGTTGTAAGTCACCGAGTTAGTGGTAATTTGTGTCAATAGAAATTGAATACCTTCTAGGAGCCACGGGACTGATGGGTGAGAGGCAGAAGCCAGATACAAAATACAGGTAGAGACAGATGCATTATCACATGGAATGAATTTCAAATCAGGCTAAAGGAAGTCTATAATGCAGCTGGGCTTTAGAGAAGGAGGAAGGCAAATGATCTGGAAGCAGCAGGGAGGGATTCTGCACTATTTCCGTCTTGAGTGTCAGGACCCCTGTACGTTAAAAAGAAAAAAAAAAAATTGGAGAATGACAAAGTGGAATTTGGCTTACAGCAGAACTCCAATAAATCTCAGTTGCCTTGGGCACTCAAAATACAGGGATCTGTCGCCTCAATTGTCAATGATACCATGCTAGTGATTTAGAAGGAATCAACATTAAATATGAATATCAAAGAGAAATTATAACCACTCAGAATGGATTGCAGGTATTGTATAGAAACTCTTCATATCAATAAGAAAAATGTAAATTTGTTTGTTAAGGACATATAATCAGAAAGGAAACAGGGCAACAGAAGACTGGACTTGCTTGTCTGCTTTTAGATACCCCAGTGTGGGTCCTCACCAGGAGGCCTCATTAATGCTGTCTGACTGTTCACAGCCTTTGGCCAGCACCTGGCTCTTCTTATGCAGAATAGAGACAAATGGATCCTTAGATGCCAGGCCAGATAGCTTACATCTAATGTACCAACCTGCTTGCTCTAGCTACATCTGAGACAATCTTTAGGAGTAGTGAAAAATCCCTAAGTAAATGTAAATTTGAAATTGGCATTATACAGGAATGTCCACAATCATGGTAACAAACTTTCTTTTACTATCTAGAAAATGCATGAGGAAAATTTCTGTTTGCAGCTTAGGAGAGAATGAAGAGGACCTCATAGTTCAGAAAATGCAGCCTTTCTCAGGAGCTCCCACCATTCTCATAGGATGGCAAATGCAGGAAGGCAGGGAAATCTCCAATGTGGGTAGCCAAGGTTTATCTTACTCCTATGTGTTTTGAGCAGAGACAATTTTTGAGGAATCCTAAAAACCCATTTTGTAATCCTCAAACCAACATATGGTTTCCTATGTTGATACCTTCTCATTTTCTGTCTTTGTCACACCCCAAAACCACTTTTGTCTCAGGGGAGGAAGGAACAGAAAAGACTTTGCCCAGGACTGCTGGGAGTAGAAGGAGAAAGGGAAACACCAGGGTTTCTGCACAGGAAAGGGGTGATTCTGCAGCGCTGTGGCTAAACTGCTGGCACAGAAGTACACAGCCGAGTCCCTGGGTTCTGAGGGCTGGATCTTCAGAGTGGAGAATGATGCATCAGGCATCTTAGCTGAGAATCGATCCTTGGGCATCCCTGAATCATCTATCGGAGACTTGTTGTTAAAGTAAATCAGCAACTCCAGTCCCCGCATCATGGTCTGTCTGTACCAGAAGAGGTAGGTGTGGCCTGAAATTGGTTCGCATCTCAGAGTCACTTCTTTTCCCATCTGTGTCACCTCATGCCGGGGTGACTGGATAACTCCAGCATCTGTGTGCTCTATGAAAGAAGGCAGAACTGGGCATCAGAATAAGGAAAATATATGAGGTCATCCATCCAGAAGCCCAGTATGACAATGGTAAATATTCTGAAGACTCACTCGCTACCAGGATACAAAGGGACACACACCAGAGAGTCCAGGAGCCCATGGCAGAGTGAGAGCAGATGTGGAATATTCCAGGCCCTCTGTGAGCATGAGCAAAGAAATGAATTTTGTGACATTTTATCCCCACAGGATGCATCTGTCAGTGACATCACTGATTGGGCCACCATCCCCAGCTTCTTTAAGGGGAGGCTGCATCTCTGGGAGATGAATCAGTCAGGACTTAACTCAACTATAATTGATCTGAGATAGAGATGCACACATGCAGAGGCTCCCTGGGTATTTGTTTTGATATTATCAATTCATGGTTCCTTCTCCATAACATGCCTTACATAGGAGCCTGCCAACTTTATCCATCTGCACCTCAGACTCCAAGTATTTAAAGATGAACTCATTGTCTTATTGCAAGCCAGCTTCTCTGCAAACTCTCTCATTCCTCTCACTGGTGGCTTGGTGCTTCCACTCCTTTATGCCTACTTCAGTTATCCATCAACAAGTTAGGAGTTAGGCATCTGAGAAGACGCATGTCAACTGCATTGTTAGGGATACAGGAGCTGAGCTGATGCCCTGAGAACTGATTACATTTGAAGCTCTTCCCTGCAGTGAAAAACATGGGTTTATTTATCCTTGAACTCTATTGAATTCCCAAGGCCCATGGAATGGAACCTCTCTCACATTCTCTATTCCCACAATAAAACAGAGGATAAGATTGTCTTATTCTTGAAGATTTGCAGCTAAAATGTTCTATTCTTGAATTGAATCTTATTACTACCCCTAGAAAAGTTCAATGTTTTTTCATCATTAACATCTGGCCTTTTCCCCATAACCCCACTTCTCCAAACCTACTTCCTCTCAGAGATTATGAAAAGCTGAGAGAAAGATCTGTTTTTTGGGTTGGTTAATTAAGTTACTTGTCAACAAAAGAGAAGGGCACATTTTTTGCTATTGGCACAGAGGCATGCTTCTGAGTCCCCTGCAGTTGAAAGCACTTCCCAAAGTTAAAGGGTATTAGTTTGCAGACTAGCTTGTGTTACTGGAGGGGCTACTTCCCTGTGGACTCTCCTTTTGCAGGGTCTTTGGATCTGGCATATAAAACTATGGCCATAATTCTGTGTTCAAAAAGTTAATTGCTTATTACTTCCTGTAACCAGGTACCAAGTATGGCAGGCAGCGTGATGACCTCTTAAAGATGTCCACGTCTAATTCCCAGAAACTGGGAATGTGTCAAATTATGTGGCAAGGGGAGAAAGGAATGTTCCAAATGGAATGAAGGTTGCTAATCAGCTGGCCTTAATACAGGGAGCATGGCCTGGATTTTCCAGGTGGGCCCAATGTAATCACAAGGGTCCTAAAATGTGGAAGAGGGAGAATGAAGAGTGAGTCTCAGAGTGATGCAGAGTCCCTGCTGGCTTTGAAGATTGAATGGGGCCATGAGCCAAGGAACGCTGGTGGCCTCCAGAAGCTGAATAGAAGAGAAAGATAGTTCTGCCCGAGAGCCTCGGGAAGGAATGTAGCCCTGCCACTATCTGGATTTTAGCCCAGTTTTGGACTTCTGACCTGCAGAACTGTAAGATAATAAGTTTTTGTCATTGTAAGCCATGAAGTTATTGGCAATTTGTGTCAATAGAAATTGAATACCTTCTAGTAGCCATGGGACTGATGGGTGAGAGGCAGAAGCCAGATACAAAATACGGGTAGAGACAGATGCATGATCACATGGAAAGAATTTAAAATCAGGCCAAGGGAAGCCTATTCAAAAACATCTTCTTATGTCTGCCTAGGCCTCATCTTCTTCCAGGAGACACACTGGATTATGCCTCATATGTGGATACGCTGGTGGCATCACTGTAATTGTCAGCTCCCTGGGGAGAGGGTCCCTCTGCTGTGGTCCTGGGTAGCACCTCCATTTCTTGCTATTCTACTCTTTACAGAGCAGTTAGGGTTGGCCTTGGCTGATTTGGGGCCAGGCTTTCCAAGGCTCCTTTGACACAAGAACTCCTTCTCTGGTTTTCTCAGCTCAGAACACGGGCCCTGAACCACCCCAGCTCCTTGTGCCCCCACATCTTAACCGAGCTCAGAGGTATATGCACTGCAAAGCACACCTGTCACTCAGCCCCACTCAAAGCTCAATTCAAAGCAAAACCCACCTCTACAATGGAGGAAGAAGGGTCGGTTACTAATTCCTGTATTCCCAGCCATCATTCAAGACATCTGCAAACCAACTCCCTGAATTTAGGTCCAACCTCAGAGTAATCCTTAACCATCTTTTTCCAGGGAGCAATCTCTGCTCCTCCCTGTAGACTCTGGATGACAGCGAAGCCACAGTGCCTTCTAGTGGCCAGTAGGCTGGAACAGCACAAATGTGCTGTCTTTTGCCAAGACACGGGGACTTGGGCTTTGTTTCACTGAGTACAGGGCATATAGAATATTATGATTAGTTAGTGTTAGAAGGCCAACAAATAATATTAGTGCTATAGGGTAGGACAGAGACACCCGAGACATTGACGATGCGGTCAGAAAGGTGGAAACATAATGTCAGGTTTAATACTGATAAGCAGCAGGTCTCAATGTGAAACTTGATGGGCTGGCTAACATGATGCTGAATCAGAATTTAACCATTCTCTGTCCCCTCCAAACTGCAGGCTAGCCCTGCATGGAAGAGAAAGTTCACCACTGATCTCAGCACACGTTGAAAATGCACCAAAGAATCTACCTTTTCTCTAGGGAACCAGGAGGAAAATGGGAAATAAGGAGAGACTAAAATGAAGAGAACAAATACTATAACTGATTTCCCTTCCATAGAGAAGATTTGGCAAGGAATGGGAAGATTAAAACAGGATTATTATTTTCGGGGTGTCCCACAAAATGGGGTATGTGGGACAAACTTGTCCCAGGAGACTAGCTTTAAACGGGGTAAAACAATAGTAACATATCAGTTACTTCCTCCAATTTCGACCACTGCCCCTGGGGAATACTCATAAAATAGCACAAATGTTCCCCCAGAGTGCAGTAATTAAATTAATTTGAAGCCCAATCTGTACTATCTGACCTAATCTCAACATTCTCTTGATTGTGTTTCTCATCTTGCCATATGGTCCAATGGAACGCAGAGGTTATGTGATAGAAATAAATAACAGTATAAGAATACTCTAGTAATAACATGCCCCAAACAAGGATATGTCTCAATTGGATTATGAATGACCTTTAAGTTTTTTTAAAAAAAGTATTTGATATGAGAGTTTAATATCTCTATACCATTTAAGTTAAATATCAGACACATCACAAAGAATCTAACATTAAAATTGAAGCATTTCACCTTAATCCCAATAATTAAGAATAATGGCACTCACTCTTTCTGTTGTTATCTACATAGTTGGAAAAAATATCAAAAACATTAAAAATTTCAGTTAATTGAAGTCCTAAAAAAAAATAAGGAATACCTTGGCTGGAATGTTGGTGAGAGCAAGAGCCCCGGGAGGTGAGCACAGCAGTCCATTTGTCCTAGAGGGCATTTGCAGATCCTGACTCAGCACCCAGGAAGCTGACTCACAAGCCAGGGGGGTAAAGGCAAAGACCAGAACATACCAAATGTGTCATTGCCAAATTCCAACAGTAACAATAAGCCAGAGACAAACCTGTTCTCCAGATGCTCCAGGACACCTCAAGCCTTAAACTGATTCAGGGAGCCTGATCGTTTATACCTACATGCACTTTCAGAAGCACAGAAAAATGATCGCTGCAGAAAAATATGGTCCATCCTACATCAAAAATTATTTCTACAGCTATCGCATTTGGCACAGTGTCAAACATCATCAGATTGGTAAGGAGAAATACAAACGCCATGAAAACTCAAGCACCATCACTGAGAAGCAGCACAAAAAGAAAATCACAAAAATATCCTGTGAAGATCTCAGAGGTGAAAATGATCAGACAGACTCTGAAACAACTGTGCATCCTATGTTCAAATAATAAAAAGTGATCTCAGAAAATATGAGGGAGTTATTAACTATAAATAGCATAGCAGATTGGAAAAAGAAAAAAATAGAAATTTTGACAAGGAGATGGTGAGTGAGTGGTCATTTTAATCCATCACATCGGTGAGGTTTTATTAGAGGAATAAAGGAAAGGGAGATGTGCAATGAGCAAATGGACATAAAGCCTGACTTGCCATCAGGAATTAGATTGGATAAGGAGGGGAGGGAAGTCAGGAGGGACTAATGGACAGTGACAATGCTTTCAGACAATTTTCAGTATGCTTTTTTTTAGTAATTCTAACCAATACTTCAGAAAGATTTCTAGTATTATCTTAGTTTAGGCAGAAGAAGAGTAGTGAGTATGGAGCTAGACATACAGAGTGTATTATCAGAGAGGGCAATTGATTGCTTCAGAAGTTCTTACAAGGAATATTTTAATCCACAAAGGAACTTTTAATATATAAGGCAGACAAGTGGAAATGTCCTCTGAACTGACTGGTCCAGGTCTAGATATACTTTTGGGCTGGGATGATTACATAGAAGACTTAGAAAGTTCAGAAGAAGCAGAATTCATCTGGAGCTAAGATTTGGGACTGGTTGCTGGGGTATCCATTTGTGTGCATTTCTTTGAACTAGAAAAAGGGCTGAATAACATAGCTGAAATGACAATCACTATCATTAACAACATCATTATTAACATACTTTAACAAAAATAAAACAGAAGGGAAAAGATTTCCAAACGCATACTATGTGTTGAGACTTTGCTAGACAGCCAGGGTGTCACCAAGGATAACAAGTCATTCACATGCTGACAACTACAGAGGGGGAGCCTGCTGTTTGCTGCTTGGTGTAGTCACTATCTGTATTATTAAGTTTATTGCACATGTTTCATGATCTCATACTTTTATGGGAGACAAACTATCACTACCCCTGAGGACTCAATCTCTGATAAGTCAGTTTAGGTTTCTTCAGTTGTCCCCAAGAAGTGTTCCAAATCCCTGAGACACATTTTCAAACAAAATTATAACACTCATGTTTTAAGAAATAGTTCATTTCCTCCCACTATATGAATCCTAGCTATATCTGAAAACTCACTTCTTCCCTGGGAGGATGAGGAATAAGGCTGCTGTGAGCTGAGTAGAGAGGAGAGAGCCCTGCAGTTTTGTGCACAGGAGGGAAGTGTCTCTGCAGTGCTGTGGCTAAGCTGCTGGCACAGAGATAAACGGCTGAGTCCCCAAGCTCTGCAGGCTGGATCCTGAGAGTGGAGTCTACTCCTTTGAGCCTCTCTGCAGAAAATCGATCCTTAGGCAACTGTGAATCATCTACTGCTTCCTTATTTTCATATCGAATCAGAAGCTCTGGGCCCTGTCCCAAGTTCTGCCGGTACCAGTAAAGGGTATTGTGGCCAGAAATAGGATTGCACCAAAAAGCCACAGGCTGTTTTTTCTCTGTAATCTTATATCTCGGAGACTGGGTCACTCCAGCTTCTGTGAGTTCTGTGGGGGGAAAAGAATTTGAAAACAGAAGGAAATGACTAGAATAATCTCTGGGAGATTATGTGAGGATCATGGTGTTCCTAGGACTCACCTGCCCCCAGGAGACAGAGGGCCACCCAGCAGAGGAGCCTGGTGCCCATGGCAGGGTCAGGGCAGGATGGGAGCTTTGCCAGATCAGGGTCACTGTGAGCAGGAGCAGAGGAGGTGGGACGTCGCTGTCCTTACACGGAAGTTCCTACAGTGACATCATTGTCTCCACAAATGCCTAAGTTCTTAGAAAACAATTGTTGTAAACTAAAACACAGCTAAAAGTTTGTTTAACGTATTCATAGACTGGAAGTTCATCCAAGCATCCTCACTCATATATTCAGGGCTTGGGGGATTAGATCTCTCACTACATCTCTAGGCCTATCCTGTGCTGGATGTTTCTACTTGGAAGTCTCAAAGGCAACTCAAAATACATATATCAATTAGTGACCTCTTGATTTTAGCATTTTGCTAAGCATTTTCCTTCTCTTTTGGTACTTCTTTTCTACCAGGTCCTCCATGCTCCCAGTCCTCTAGGGTAATTGACACAGCTTTATCCTAGAACTGTATTGAACCAGCCGACACACTCTAACCTAAAGGGGTAAAATAATTCCCTAAGCACAAAGTTGGGAGGTTTCGTTTTATCTGAAGGCCAATGACCAGTTCCCTTTTTGCTGTTATGAATCTTCATTATGCGTTGTGTATCAAGCCTTCACTATGATTCTGCCTGTAGTTCTGGGTCACCAACGTATTGAAAGTAAGTTCTGATATCTTAACCAAAATGGGCGAAGAACACTCTAACTCCTGAAAATATCAGGGTGAGTATCTAACAATAAATGCAAAATTGAACAGAACTTCTGGGATCTTAAACATTTATACCTCTATCATATTTTACAATTGAATTGCAGTGTTGGCATCCAGCAGTTTTTTAAAAAATTATGCAACATTAGTTATGACATACTTCTCATTGAGTGGTAGAGTGGGAAGGCTTGAGAGATTGGAGAAGTCCTGAGAATCAATACGAATGAACTAACCAATGATATGTATATTCAGAGAAAGGGAATAGTACAACTCAGCCTAGAGAAATCCAAGTTCCTAAAACCTCGGGGACACATGTCAAGGTTATTAGGTGAAGACCTGTGAGTGTAGAATTATCAGAGCCATCTCTTTTCCATATAAATTGTTTATCATTGTGGTAGAAAAGCTGCTAGTTGGAGCCCACCTTATGTTGACACCAATTAATAATTTCATGATGCAAAGTGTCTTCATATCACAGTGTCACTATCTCTTCCATCCTTGTGACCAGGGCTTAAGGCCCTGGATGACTGCAGCATTGAGAGAGTGGAGGCTAGGTGGCTGGAGACAGGACCTATCAGGTTGCATGTGAAATACTTGAAATGGGGGCATCCCATTTCTAGGAAAGAGATTCCCCAGGTATTCTCAGGCCTCCCCTGCTACCTGAGCGCCAAAACAAATGAACAAAAAAACACCCATGATTGTGTCAGGGCCTAAAGGGCCGTCTCATTGCTCATGGAAGGAAATGCCAGAGTTCTAGAAAATCTAGTTCTTGTTAAGAATATTTGCGGTGTTGGCCAGGCGCGGTGGCTCATGCCTGTAATCCCAGCACTTTGGGAGGCTGAGGTGGGTGGATCACGAGGTCAGGAGATCAAGACCATCCTGGCTAACATGGTGAAACCTTGTCCCTACTAAAAATACAAACAAACAAACAAAAATTAGCCGGGTGTGGTGGTGGGTGCCTGTAGTCCCAGCTACTCAGGAGGCTGAGGCAGGAGACTGGCGTGAAACTGGGAGACAGAGCTTACAGTGAGCTGAGATCACGCCACTGCACTCCAGCCGAGATCACGCCACTGCACTCCAGCCTGGGTGACAGAGAAAAAAATTTTTTTTCAAAAAAAAAAAAAAAATTTGCAGTGGTGTTACTGGAAACATCTACAATTGTCCACTCCCATCTTCTACATTCCCCTTACATCCTCCTGTCGATCATCCAGTACACACTAGAATAGGTTAGGTGTAGGGCAGGGCGCATTGCTAAGATTTCTCTGATGTTCTCCCAAGGAGGCATATTTCTCTCTGCATTGGTCTGTGAGCATTCAGGTTGGTTCCTGGCTCTCCTCCATCTACCCCTTAAGTGGGCTCAGAAGATTCTCCACTCAATGGTTTGCTACAGTTCAGATTTCACTGTTGAGCAGAACCCACTGGCATCAGTGGAGAAAGATGAGTTTCTACTGACCACTCAAAACACCTGCAAACTAGATACTGAATGCTAGGATGAAGCCAGACTTTTCCTTTAAACTCGACTTCTCAGGCAACACTTAACCTTCTATCAAAAACATTTGGACCCCATCAAACCTCAGTGCCTCCTAATGAGCCACTGGGCTTAGGCCCTCCATACATGGCTCAGGGAGGGTGACGGGACTTCTAAACAACGGAACTAGATCAGGGCTACTTTCGGACAGTGTTTGTGGGGGACTGAGGGAAGTCCTTCCAGCTCCATCTGATCCTTCTGTCCTGCTAGAGACCCCTCCCCACAGACAGTGTTTTGGTCCTTCTAGAGCCCCCTCCCTGTTACACAAACACGTATTATCCAACCACAACTTAGGACAAGCACTACCACTCCTCTGCTTACGTTCAGGCATTTCCCCAACATCTGTGAGTGCTTGACCAACCTGTAGAGAGAACTCAGAATCTGCTGTTTCAGTTAAAACAGTCCTATGTATTACTAAACAGCTTCTTGACATGCATTGTTAGCTAAGCTTTGTGCTCATCTCAAAGATGTCAAGCTATTTTGTCCTCAGACTATAAATTCTCTTATCTTTTGGGGGCACTTTTAAAAATCATAGCCTGTCCCTGTAGAAAAAGTGCACTATAGGGTTAAAAGAAACCTTATCTTGTGTGTTCATTTTGTGGTAATTATAGAATATTTCAAAGATATTGAAAATGAATATAAAAAATACCCACCACAAAACTGAAGTCATGCCAACATTTCAAGATCTTAAGACTTGTTTCTTCTAATTTTATTTAAAAAACTGACACCTTTGGAAGAGCTGAATCATACAACAAACAGAATATTAAAATGTATTTCAATCATTAACATCTTTTGACATTTGCTTTATCTCTTTTTGTGTATTTTACCCTCAATATCTGAAGTAAAACACTTTATTCTTATTGATTCAGTATGTCTCTCCTAAAAAGAGGCCATTATCTTAGAAAACCACAAATGCCTTTATTACACTCAAAAACTTTATTTCAAAAACATTATTTTCTCATATATACTTCACATTCCCCTTTCTCCAGTTGTACCAATGTGTCCTTTGGTTTTATTTTTTTTTTTTCTACAGGGCATTATCAAAGATCATGCATTTCTTTTGGTTGTCAGGTCTTTTTAGCTACTTTTAAACTAGGTATCTATTTGGCCTAATTATATTTTCCAATTTTCGTGGTCTTGATTTTTGTAAAAGTCCGTGTCAGCTGACTGGTAAAATGACCCCCAATCAGAATTTCCACATTATCAGAGGTTAAATATTTTGGCAAACACCATGCCATAGTAGATGTGTGTTTCCCATTGCATCTGATCAATTACAAGAACATATAATGCTATCTTTACACATTTTTGGCGATACCAAATTTAACATCATAGACATCAGAGCCCTCCATTGTGAAGAAGATATCATTTATCTTTTATAGTTAATAAGCAATTAGTGGAGTGACACTTTGACACAATACAGATATCTTGATCTCCAATAACCTTTCAGATGTTGGTTTTGACATCACCTGATGGTCTCTGTCTATAACTGCATTAATGGTTACATTGATTTTCTAATTAAATGTACTAACTAGCATTATTCTGTAATGAAGACATTCTTACCTACATCTTTTTATTGTCATTATACCTTATAGATTTTTAAAATTTGTTATAATTTAGCGTCCTCACTATTATTCTCTAATGTTTAGATACTCGTGTTTGGCTAGTGGGAGCCCCGTGAAACTGCTACTGTGGATTTTTTGTATGTTTTCTGGGTCATGAAACTTCCTTGATTTCTGCCAAAAGATGTTTTTGACTTTCCCTGCTCTGGATCTAGAAGAAGTCATTTCTGCTTTGTTTCTTTTAGAAACATGTAGAAATTAAATACCATGCAATAATTCTGCCCATTACTACTGGGAACACAGCTACAAATAAATAAAGCAATTGTCCATCGACTTTATATTGCTTCTTACGTATTGTATGGTTAGAGTTAGGAAATACATAATTTTTAAATAAGTTCATATTGATACCTCCAATTCAAATAAACACCACAGATTTCTTCCTTGTCTTTCCCTATTTCTTATTTGTATCTCTCTTCCCTTTGTAAGAACTCTGTTTCCCAGCCATGTCAGTGAATTTACTTATTCTCTGTTGTATAGTATATTAAAACTGTTTCAGAAATATGCACTAAAAACACTAACAGCAACAAATCTCCCAAGTGAAGTTCAACCCCAACCTCATTTAGCCTTATAATCGTAAAACTATTAAAATCTAAAGATAAAATGAAACTAAAAACAACCAGAAAAGAAAAGCCATTACCTCCTAATAAGATATACAAATGATCAATAATATATGAAAAGATGCTTAGTGTCTACTGTCTGGGTCTTCTATCTAAGTTCAGTTTATTACATGCAACATGTTGGAAAAGCTCTTTGACTTTGGCCTTGGCAATGATTTCTTTGATATCATACAAAAAGTTCAGGCTACAAAAGCAACAATAAATGGGACTAAATCAAACTGAAAAACTTCTGCACAGCAAATACAACAATCAACAAAATGAAAAGGCAACCTGTGGATTTGAAAAAATATTTGCAAACCATATGTCAGATAAGAGATTAATATACCAAACATATAAAGACCCCATACAACTCTCTGGCAAGAGAACATATAACCCTATTTAAACTGAGCAAAGGACCTAAACAGACATTTCTACCAAGAAGACATAAAAATGGCCAAGATGCTCAATATCACTAAATGTTAGAAAAGTGCAAATCAAAACTGCTATGAGATAGCACCTCACACCCATTAGGATAGCTATTATTAAAAAGATAAGTTGCAAGAGTGTAGAGAAAAAGGAACTTTTATAAACTGTTGGTGGAAAAGTAGATTGATGCAATCATTAGGAAAATTAGTGTAAATGTTCCTAAAGAAATTAAAAATAGAATTATATGACCCAGCAATCTCTTTTCTTGGTATATACCCAAAGAAAATGAAATCCCACCTCTTGAAGATATCTGCACTCCCATGTTCATTGCAGCGTTATTTACAAAGCCAAGATATGGAAACAACCTAAGTGTCTACCGATGGACAAAGGATGAAGAAACTGTGGTATACATATACAGTGGAGTACTATTTGGTCCTAAAAGAATAATGAGATCTTGCCATTTGCCTCAACAAACATAGATGAACCTGGAGGACATTAGGCTAAGTGAAATAAGCCAGACACAGAGAAATAGTATATATTATTTATATGTGAAATTTACAAACACTGAAATATACAGAGAGAATGAAATAGTGGTTACTGAGAGGATGGCAGGGGGAGGGAATAGGAAATGGGAATATTTAGGCCAAATGATATAAGATAGCAGATAGGCAGGATGAAGAATTTTAAAGATCTAATGTACCACATGAAAACTATAGTTAATAATAATATATTCAGAATTTTTTTCTAAATGAGTAAATTATATCTGCTATTGCCACAGGGAGTAAATAGTAACTATGTGAGATGATGGCTATATGCATGTGTTTCACTATAGTAACCATTTTCCTATAAATATGTATCTCATAATATCATGTTATGTACCTGAAGTATACATAATAAAATTTTAAAATTTAAAGTGAAAGTTCAAAAAAAGATGCTTAACATCATTAGTCATTAGGAACATGTAAATCAAAATTGCAATGAGGTATCACTTCGCATTTACCGGGATGGCTAAAATAATTTTTAAAAAGAAGAACAAAACAGAAATTAAGTGTTGGCAAGGCTGTGAAGAAACTGGAAGGCTTTTACATTGTTGTGGGAATACAAAATGCTGAGGCTGCTGCAAAACACTGTTGGGCAGTTGCTCAAAATGTCAAATATAGAATTCCCTTGGGACTCAGCAATTCCACCCCGAGGTATACACCCAGAATAATTGAAAGCAGGAAATCAGACAGATACTCGTGGGCCAGTGTTTACTGCAAGATTATTTATAATAGTCAAAAGCTGGAAACAACCCATATGTCCATCAACTGATGATAAAATAAACAAAATGTGGTCTATACACACAATGAAGTATTATTCAGCTATGTAAAGGAGTAAAATTCTGACACATGCTACAACATGGATGAATCTTGAAAGCATTAGGCTAAGTGAAAGAAGACAGATACAAAGGGAAATATATTTTATGATTTCCCATAAATTAACTATTTAGAGTTGGTAAATTCATATGAACAAAGGGTAGATCAGGGGTTACCAGAGGCTGAGAAGCAGGGGAGATGTGGAGTTATTGCTTAATGGGTGTGGTTTCTCTTTGAGATCATGAAAAACATTTGGAAAGAGCAGTGACGGTTCTACAACATTGTGAATGTACGTAATTCCACTTAATTGTATGTTTTAAAATTGTTAAAGTAAAAAATTATAGTTTTATGCACATGTAAAACATTTAAAAATTAACGTTTAAAAACTGGTAATATATATTTTATATATATATAACTGGTCATGTATATACTATATATTATACATATATGATATAATGTATATTATATATAATACATATATGATATGTATATACTATATGTAATGTATATACTATATATTATACATATATGATATAATGTATATTATATATAATACATATATGATATGTATATACTATATGTAATGTATATACTATATATTATACATATATGGTTGTACATATATTTATAACCACAGTTTTTAAATGTTAATTTTTAAATGTTGATTAAAACCTTCAAAATGGCTAAAATAAATATTGACAACTCAATTCTCCATGAGGGACCCTAAAGACAATGAAAGGAACTCAAGTAATTTAAACATACAGTCATCTCTTAGTATCCTGAGGGGATTGGTTCCAGGAAACCCTGCTGATACCCTAATCCGAGGGTGCCCGCCTTCCTCACAGTCAGCCTTTCGTATCCTTGGGTTCCACATCAGCTAATACAGAGGGTCAAGTACATTGCTAATTTATTTCAAAATGTTGCTTGTCAGAATATATCTCAGAAAGGGTTTTCTGATATAGTTATTGTATTAGTCTGCTTTCACACTGCTATGAAGAAATACCCAGGACTGGGTAATTTAATTTATAAAGGAAAGAGATCTATTTGACTCACAGTTCACATGGCTGAGAAGGCCTCAAGAAACTTAAAATCATGGCAGAAGGAGAAGGGAAGCAAGGCACGTCTCACATGGCAGCAGGACAGAGAAAAAGAAAAGAAAACTGTCATTTATAAACCATCAGGCCCTGTGAGAATTCACTCACTATTAGGAGAACAACATGGGGGAACCGCCCCCATGATCCAATCACATCCCACCAGGTCCCTCCCTTGACACGTGGGGATTACAATTTGAGATGAGGGTGGTGACACAGAACCAAACCATATCGGTTATAATTTTCTTCTGTAGTATAATACAGTTCCACTAGTCCATATCTTTTCTCATATTTGGGACTATCATTTCTTTGAAAACTTTCCAATCTGGTAAGTTTGCATTCATAATTTACTGTTTCAGATTGGAATACTCTGATTCTAAGTGAGGTTAAGAAACTATTTTTTTTTTTTTTTTTAAGATGGAGTCTTGCTCTGTCACCCTGTCTGGAGTGCAGGGGGTGATCTTGGCTCACCGCAACCTCCGCCTCCCAGGTTCAAGCAATTCTTGTGCCTCAGCCTCCCGAGTAGCTGCTGGGACCACAGGCACATCTCACCATGCCCGACTAATTTTTTGTATTTTTTATAGAGACGAGGTCTCGACATGTTGGCCAGGCTTGTCTCAAACCCCTGACCTCAAATGATCTGTCCACCTCGGCCTCCCAAAGTGCTGGGATTGCAGGAATGAACCACTGCACCTGGCCCAATAACCTATTTTTATGTTAGTGGTAATTTATGTTTACTTTTCTGTGAAATGCCTATTTAGACTAAGTATTGCCATTTTATTGGGTTGTCTTTTTCTTAGTAAGTTATGAGAATGCTTTACTCATTTTAGATACTAACTCTATTAGATAAGAAAAGCTATGCTACAGAAAACAAAATAAAAATCTTAAAATTTCATTGGCTTAATTCTGTGAAGCCTTACTTCCCATGTCCACAAAGCCCAGCAGGGCATAAGTGGCTTTCTTCCATGGCTCTTCACCAAATTATGACCCAGTGAGCCAGGCTGCTTCCGTATTATCGTTAGTCAATCTGTATTGCATAGCTCCCAAGTTTATTAAGGCATGGCAAAAGAGTTGAAGGGTATCTGTATAGAAAACAGTCAACAGCAGGCTTGAGACTGCGGTGCTTAGAAAGTTCTGCTTGCAAGACTGGCATTTGGCTGGCATCTGGGAAGCTGTCTGGTGAGCAGTGCCCTGTACTGACATGAAGTTTCTCCTAACTGAGAGGAGTAGCTCATTGTGCCTAGACGGATATCGCAAACAGTATTGTGCTGAACACCAGATTTCCTTCTGGGCTGTGGATTTTGGGTTCATACTAGGCAGTGAGTGCCTCCATGACCAACCTCCACTAAAGCCTCTGGGGTGTTGAGTCTCTGATGAGCTCCATAGGCAGAAACACTGCACACATGTTAATGCATTTTTGTTGCTGGGAGAAGAGAGATCTGTGTGACCCCTCCCAGGAGGAAGAGAGTATAAGGAAGCCAGTGTGTGAACTCCTCTAGATTCCTTCTGTGTGTTTTCTTCATATGATCCACTGCTGAATATTTACTATGATGCTGTAATAAATCTCAACTGTAAGTGCAACTGTATGCTATATCCCATGAGTCTTTGCAGCTAATTTCTGTGTCTACTTGAGGACTCCCTTGACAGTGCCACAAGTTATTTCTTTTTTCTCTTCTTTTTTTTTTTTTTTTGAGACAGAATCTCACACTGTCACCAGGCTGGAGTGCAGTGGCACGATCTTGGCTCACTGCAATCTCCACCTCCAGGGTTCAAGTGATTCTCCTGCCTCAGCCTCCTGAGTAACTGGGACTACAGGCGCCCGCCACCACATCCAGCTAATTTTTGTATTTTTAGTAGAGATGGGATTTCACCATGTTGGCCAGGATGTTCTCGATCTCCTGACCTTGTGATCCACCCATCTCAGCCTCCCAAAGTGCTGGGATTACAGGCGTAAGCCACCGCATGTGGCCACTGCAAGTTATTACTGAGGGCCAGCCTTGGGATTGCCCACATCAGTTCTGCACACATCCAGTTATTCAGAATCTCTTCATATGTTCCCAGCCCTTTAACTACAAGTGAAGCCTGGAACCAAAGGGGAGCCAAGGCACTTTTGTGAGCATAAACGGCCTTTGTCATGCTGATTATTCTTCATTTGCATGCATTCCTCATGTCTTTTCCAGGCTGTGGCTTGACTTTTCGTTTTTTGTCATATGTTTTGGTACATGATTAATATAGCTAATGTCAGGTTTTTATTTTTGTTGTTGTTGTCGTTGTTTTGGACAGAGTTTCACTCTGTCGCCCAGGCTGGAGTGCTGTGCTGCCATCTCGGCTCATTGCCACCTCCACCTCCCAGGTTCAAGTGATTCTCATGCCTCACCTTTCAGAGTAGCTGGGAGTACAGGCGCCCGCCCACTTGCCAGGCTAATTTTTGTGTTTTTAGTAGAGATGAGGTTCTGCCATGTTGTCCAAGCTGGCCTTGAACGCTTGGGCTCAAGTGATACACTGCCTTGGCCTCCCGAAGTGCTGGGATTAAAGGCATGAGCCACCACGCCCTGCCGGTATTATTTTTTATGGCTTGTGTTCTTTTGTATTTCCACTAAAAAATTCTTCCCTCAAAGGATAAAAGTATTTTCCTTAATTTCTTCTATTAAATTTAAGTTTTTCTGCTTATAGTTAAGAGTAAATGTACCTGAAATATACTCTCATGTAAGGAATTAAGTAGAGACTTGGGGATAATGGGGAGGAACATATGCTCAGTGCAAAAAAGTAATCTGTAAAAACACATCAAAACAACATAACACATATGAGGAAATAACTGAACATAGATGAGTGTGACTGGAGCAGAGAGAACCAGGGGAGACTTGTGCAAAATGATGATGGAGATGTAGGTGAAGGGCAAATGATAGAGGGCCCCATGAGGCTATTGCCCCATAGAGGAAAGGCAACCAGGAACAGAGGTCAGGAGTAAAGGTTCATGACTATGAGTGGAAGGGATAGTGGAGGATGGGGAAAGGGGCAGATGAAGAAGTCACTGAAGCCCACAGGTGAGAGAAGAAGTCCAGGCTTTGGGGTTAAGAGATTTATCACTAATCTCAACTAGTGATGCCTTTTCCTTTCTAAAAGCAGAAAAAGAAAGAGCTGCAGAAGAGAGACTAGGCGAGCTAAGGGTGTTGGGGTGACCTCCAGTTGGTTTGAGACTGGGGTAGGAATGGACGTCAGCACTGAGGGTCCTAAGGCCCCTGCTCTATGGCCTCCAGGCTGGCCAGGGCTCTCTGACTCCTGTGGAGGCCTGGACAGCCCAGAGTGGGGACAGACACAGAGCAACCTCAGTCTTTCTAACTGCCCTTTACGTGCAGAGAGGAGGCAGCCATGCAGCACTGTGGATTCACTGCTGGCACAAAAGTACACAGATGTCTGGGAGCGTGTAGCGGACTCCAGAGTGAGGAGGAAATCCTCTGTCTTTGATCTAGAGACACTGTAGCCATCTGAGACTTCTACTTTGTCAGTGTCTTCAACACCATATGAGTAATGGATCAGCCTCAGGCCATGCCCCAGGTCTTGTCGATACCAGTACATATAGCGGTGGTTCTCAGTCTGGTGACATCTCAGAGTCACTGGTGTTCCTGTCTCTGTGATCTTGTGTCTTGGGCTCTGGGTGATTCCAGCATCCATGTGTCCTGTAATAGAAAACAATAGACCCTGATGCTGTAATCCCAAGAAAAAGGCTTCTATCGAGGCCTTGGGAATTCAAGGGAAGGAAGCCCACCTGTGACCAGTCCTCACCTGTCCACAGGAGACAAAGGGCCACATAGAAGAAGAACCTTGTGCCCATTTCAGGTCCAGGCCAGGATCTCGTGTCTCCCAGCCCTGCTTGGGGAAATAGAACTTAGGTTCTCAGTGACTCGATGACATCAGTGCCCCTGACAAATAGTTGAGCTGCAAAGTTAACCTGCCACACCCCTTCCATTCTCCACAAAAATAAATCAAGTGTAATTTGTAATTTATGTAATTTATGATATGTACAGCAATATTTTATAGGACATATATACAATTAATAGCTCAGAACGGGAATAATTTGTAGACTATTTTTAAAGACATAAGGGCATATGCTCTTTGCAGGATTTTAGAAAGAAAATGCATTCCTCTCTGCATATTTTGTTCCCATTAGGATACAATTCTTCATTTTTATGCTGTTTTAATTGTTTCTAATATTTATGTAGTCTAAGGGACATTCTTATGGCAGTCTGGTATCCTTTAGAACTCCTCTCCTCAGATTTGCCTCTAAGTTCCTTTTACTAGATTTTATCTTTTCTCAAACTCTGGATAACTGGATGTCAGCCTACAGTAATGGCCTCTGTTAAAAGAGCCACCTGACATCTGGGAAGGTTTCAAAAAAGTCTTACAGTTAGGGTCAATACAATTTGTATATTGTTTTATGCTCTGTCACATTAGTTCACCTCACAGGAGTCTCACCATCAGAGCTCAGACCTCTGTGTGTTCCCGCTGGTAGTGTGATGGTTAATTTTAGGTGTTAATCTGACCAGATGAAGGCATACCTGGATACTGGTACAGCAGTGTTTCTCGGTATGTCCGCGAGGGTATTTCTGGAGGAGATTGGCTTGTAAATTGATGAACTGTGTGGGGAAGATCTACTCTCAATGTGCATGGGCAATATTCAGTCAGCTGGCGGCCTGGATAAAACAAAAAGACACAGGAAGGGTGAATTTGCATTGTCTCTCAGAGATGAGACATGTGTCTTCCACTGCCCTTGGATATCAGAACTCCAGATTCTCCTACCTTTGGACTCCGGGATTTGCACCAGCAATTCCCTGGGTTGTCAGGTTTTTGGTCTCGGGCTGAGAGACACAACATTGGCTTCTCTGGTTCTGAGGCCTTCAGACTTGCACTGAGTCATGCTACTGGCATTGCTTCATCTTCAGCTTGCAGATGGCTGGCATACTGGGGAACTTTTCAGCCTTCATAATCATGTGAGCCAATTTCCCTAACAGAGTCTTCTCTTCTCTTCTCTTCTGTTCTCTTCTGTTCTGTTCTGTTCTGTTCCCTTCTCTTCTCTTCTTTTCTCTTCTCCTCTCCTCTTCTCTCTTTCTCTCTCTCTCTGTGTATATATAGAGAGTGTATATATATATATATACATATATATATAGTTTCTCCAGAGAAGCAGAATGAATAGAATATATATATGCATATGTATACATATGTACTTTTTTTTTTTGCTATGAGAATGATTTACTAGGCAACAGCACATACTATGAAAAATGCTTTAAAATACAACAGGAAGAGATGTGAAGACACAAAGAACAAGTACATAGTGACACATGGCTATCAGGACATACTAAGTGATGATCCACACTGCTTCCATCCTTTACCCAGAAAAGGAATAATCTAGGTCACCTCCTCCTCAGAGAGAAACAGAACCAATAGAATACATACATGTATGTACATATATATATATGTATGACTAATGCAGATATGACTTCTCTCATATCTCAGGCCACCTGAGTCTCCATCACCTAATAGGAATGTCATCATCAGAACTCAGACCTCTATGTTCTCATGAGTTTTGTGATGGTTAATTTTATGTGTCAACCTGACCAGGCTAGGACATACCTAGGTAGCTGGTACAGCAGCATTTCTTGGTCTATCTGTGAGGGTATTTCTGCAGGAGATTGGCTTGTGAGTTGATGGACTATGTGGGAAAAACCCATCCTCCTTTTTTTCTTTTGTGTAAAAATAAGAGGAAGCTCATTAAGGATGTATATGAGATATTTGCCCAGAAGTACACTAGTCTGGTGCCTTTAGGGTAACAGGAAAATGCCCTGTGTCCATTCAGAAGGTCTTATTCCCACAAATGGGAGGATATTGATTGAACCATAAATGTGCTGTGGTGCAAAATTTACATCTAGTCAATAGTAGTACTATTGTTATTTCAGATACAGGTCACATCTCAGTGTGAGGCTCCCTTTTTGTGACTGCACATCTTGATGTAACCTGGGTGGGTAATTCCTACACTCATGCTCCAGTGAGAATGGATACAGAACCTGAAGTGGAGACAGGGAGGAGACCCATGAATACCCCCATGGAGAGGCTGTGGCTGGGGCCTGGCAATCCCAGGAAGAGCTTTCTCATCTATGCTCAGAACTCCCCTGGTCCTGGGATACCAAAAGGCACACAGAAAAAGAGATCATTGCCCATGGTTGAGTCAGGACAGGAAAGGAGAGTTTTCCATCTCAGGGCTCAGATTCTTTAGGGTAGGGCACATGGAATCCAAGAGCTCTGAGAATTGTTATCAAAATAAGGTGTGATCCATCAATAAATAAGGTGTGATCCACCAATAGAATTCTCAACAATACTCTGACTTCTCTGGGGAGATAAACATCTACCAGGAATATTGTCCTTATATTACATTTTTATTTCTTGATCATTATTAATTTACAAATTTTCTTTTGTTGAAAACATACACCTTATTTTGCAGCCTTGTCTGTTTTCTGTGCTAATGTTTCTCAAGCATTTACATGGTGCCTACACACGGTAACTAGCTAGAAGTGGATTTGCCATGAAGTCAATGAAGAATAACTTTAGGCCTTCTCACTTGCACAGAATTTATTTATTTTTTTTAATTTAAGACAGAGTCTCACTCTGTTACCCAGGCTGGAGTACAATGGTGTGATCTCTGCTCACTGCAACCTCCGCTTTCTGGGCTCAAGTGGTTCTCCTGCCTCAGTCTCCCAAGTATCTGGGATTACAGGTGCCCACCACCAAGCCTGGCTAATTTTTGTATTTTTAGTAGAGACAGGGTTTTACCATGTTGGCTAGGCTGATTTTGAATGCCTGACTTCAAATCATCCACCTGCCTCGGCCTCCCAAAATGCTGGGATTACAGGCATGAGCCACTGTGCCTGGCCTTGCACAGAATTTTTTCAAGACATTGTCATTTTGTATTCTCTTTTTCAAAGCGATCCCTAAAATTTTATAAGCCTCATGCTCCACAAAACTTGGATCTACTCTGCACATACGCTCATTAAATTTTTGTTGAATGACTGAAGAAAGAAATGAATGGTTCTCTGAGTCCAGGCAGACCCTGAAGCTGTGAAACATAAACTTAGTCTATTCAGTTACAAATAAGCTCAGAGCCTTAACTGAGCAGAGACCCATGTGAGCCTGTTGGAAACTCAGAATGAGTCAAAATGAACTTGGAAGAGATAGTTCGCATATCATTACAAGACTTGTGAATGAATGCATGGCAGTATAACTAAAAGAAAACCATGGCCTTTTTCAAAGAGAAGTGTCTTAGAGGGTCATCCCATTCTATCACTGTCAAAGTTTTAAGCTGACCCTGAAGGCAAAGTTTGAGACGTGGGCTTTGGTGAAAGTAGTTTACTTTGGAAAGAATCTCAGGAATTAGGAATAAGAGAGATGGGAGAATGAAATAGGGAGAGAGGAAACCAGGATAAAGGTACAATATTGAATTTGTGCTGGAGCAACAGGAGATGGAATCCATCAGGACTGCTCTGAACTCACAACTTTCTGGGAGCATCACACCTTGCATATCAGACTCAGTACCAAGCAGGAAATGCTGTAAGATGCAACATTTTTCACTTTCTCTTAAGGCACAACTGTTTATGTTACTTTTACCAATGAATGATCAGACTACTATATCAGCATTTTAGATGACTTTGTGTCTGAATCATAGGTGAATCAGACAAAAGTAATTAATGTCTGCCTTTGTTACCAGATTGCACAAAGTAAATAACTGCTCGACTAGAGATTTGTCAGAAAATTCACAGGGACCTAAGATTTATTGAGCCTATACTATGTATTAGACTCTGTCTTATTTACAAGTATAAAATTTCTGTAAGACATATATTACTGGCCTCAGTTTACAAGTGACAAAACTTAGCCAAATGTTTTTCAAGTCACTGACCCAAGGAGTCAGAATATGAACCACTGAGGTCTCATCTCCAAGGACCTTCCTCTTTAGCATGTAGCCTCTCACGTGAAAGATGTTATTCAAATGATTTGTGTCCAATGCATTGTTTCTAAAAGGGGCATTTGGGTCAATGTTTCCAATGTTGAAGGTATCTTCCTCTACCAAAATGTATAGGGTGGAGTAACTTCAAGCATAGGTTGAAAGTTAGTATGGCCTAGGTGTGAGTCCAAGTTCAATATTTGTTAGCTGTACCTCCTTTAGAAAATTATCTAAATTCTCTAACAGGTTTTTACCTGTAATATGGGAGTGAATTGTTCTCCCTTATGAAGTTCTTAAGAAATTAATTGAAATAATGTACTTCGTATATGGCCCAGAGAAAATGGGATTAACAATATTGCTTGTTATTAGCAATCAACAAGGGAATTTTCTATAAGTTCACATAAAAGAGGTAGAATTAAGTTGGTCTCTGTCCACTGTATATTGGCATATGCATCTGCAAATGGCACATCATACACTTGGCAGCTGCTGTGCTGGTCGTTTTACATGTGCACCCAATGCTCCCCGCAACCCACTCTCGCCTCCCTGCCCTGTACTGCCCTGGGCTGTGCCCCTGAAGACTGATTTCAGCAAAGGGTGCTACCAAGGTTTCGGCTGGGCTTTCCAATGGCAGACACCAGCTGGACACTGAAGAGTAGTGAAGAGAGAGTTCGGCATATCTAGGCTTCCCCTTCCTAGCTTCTGGTCCTGAGTTCCTCCCTTTGGGAAACTTTTCTCATTACTTGCATGCACCTCCAGGAACACAGCATTTCCCTCCCACCCCTTTCTCCATAGGCCCAGGAGTTGTACTGGCTTCTCAGTGTGGTGGAAACCCCTGGTCCCTCAAACACACCTTGTGTCCCTAAGTCTGTTTATCCCTCTGAACACAGTCCTTTGATTAAATTGTTTTCCCTTCAGCCTTTTTGAATGTGTCATCTGTTCCATGCCAGAAAACCGACTGATTCAAATGACTCTCATACATTGTAAATACATGTATGAATAATTAGGAATATATTATCTTGCCAGACTTTAGACTTCTTAAAGACAAAATGTGTAATTTGAAAAATTACATCTCATTTTCTGTATTCCAAGGAAATTTTTAGCATAATAGGTATTCCAGGAATATCTACTGAATAAATTAACAAGTGAACAACAACTAAACGACAACAGCAAAACTATATATATACATGTAATAAATTTTCATGGACAAGTTGACAGAAAATATAAAATTTATTCTCCTCCTTTCCATTTCTCTGCTGCATAGCTGGGTGTGCTGATGCTTGTCTATTGGCACTGAGTATCCTTAAATGTCCTCCAACAATCTCTCTCTCTCTCTCTCATTGCAAGAGCTAGAAGACTTGAAAATACATGTCCCAGATTCTCCTGAGAACAAGTTTCTGAAAACAGTTTTGCTTCCCCCAATAAGCTATACTTGTGGAAAAGTTGGAAGCAGAATAAAGACTTTTATCTGACAGCAACCGACAGGTGGATTTGCAATGACCTCTGGATACTTTCTTGTGAATCAGCCTCTTGGTCACTGCAAGACCACTGTGACTCTCAGCTATTTCCAGTAGTCCCTGACCTGGGCAAAAGTAGCAACTTCAGCCTTTCTGATCACTAGTGGTGGACCTCAGGGCAAGCTTCAGCCTTGTGAGAACCTCCCACTGCTCAGCCTTCCAGTGGTTTATAACCACTAATTCCCTGTATTAACTCCTATTCTCCTTGGAATTCCTAGAGGATTCTGTTTCCTTGACTGAACCCTCTGATATATTAGAAATGCCCCTTGTCACTAAACGTCTATATTAGGACATATTGTGGCCCCATTCTATATGAAACTAAGACAGGACACATATTCTCTGGCCAGAAGTTATATGTCCTGGAGGTTGGCAGGCCATAAGCCATAGTAACCACATTCCATAATATGTGACCCTCTTCTACTGCTTGGCTAGTCTTGAGATGGAAGAATAGTGCTTTGCTGTAGCTCCTTGACCAAGGCCCAGGAAACACTATAGAATTTTAGAAGTTTTATTTTGGAGGCATGGAGTCGTAGGTTTGGATCCTGGCTTTGATCTTTAGAAATATGAAATACTGGAGAAGTTCATGAGGCACAGCTCTCTATCTATAAAATAGTACACTGAAATCTTCTTCATTTTTAAAGTGGATATACTAATGTCTATCTTTGCATTAAAACACATAAAGTCA
Source organism: Colobus angolensis palliatus (assembly GCF_000951035.1). Taxonomy (NCBI): domain Eukaryota; kingdom Metazoa; phylum Chordata; class Mammalia; order Primates; family Cercopithecidae; genus Colobus; species Colobus angolensis. The sequence continues at coordinate 10,929,979 of NW_012115154.1, read as the reverse complement.
GGAGGATCATTTGAGGAGTTTGAGACTAATCTGAACAACATGGCAAGGCCTCATCTCTACAAAAAATAAAAATTAAAAAAAAAGTAGCCAGGCAAGGGGACATGTCACTACAAGGTGATGTTTCCCTGTAGTCATAGCTACTCAAGCAGCTGAGGCAGGAAGATTGCTTGAACCCAGGAGCTCAAGGTTGCAATGAGCCATGATCACACCACTGTACTCCAGTCTGGGTGACAGCGTGCGACCCTGTCTCAAAAAAGAAAAAAAAAAACATAATATGTACTGCTATGATTTGACTGTGTTCCTAGATAATTTATATATTGAAAACTTGGTTCCCAATGCAGCAGCATTGAGAAGTATGACCTTTGGGAGGTGACTAGGTCTTAAGGACTCTGCCCTTGTGAGGGTTAATCCATTCATGGATTAATGGGTTATAGAGGGAATGGGTAGGTTATCATCAGAGTGGGTCTGTTATAAAAGCCAGTTTGGCCATCTTTCATGAGCCCCCTCATATGTGATGCCCTGTGCCACCTGGGGACTCTGCAGAGTCCTCACCAGCAAGAAGGTCCTCACCAGATGTGGGTCCTTGACCCTGGACTTCCCAGCCTCCAGAGCTGTAAGAAGCAAATTTCATTTATTTATAAAATACTCAGTCTCAGGTATTCTGTATGGCAACAGAAAACACACTAAAACACATGCCCATGTGTTGGCATAGAGTAGGAGCTCCCACCACTTGCTAGGAATTAAAAAGTACTGGCTAAGATGTGAGAACTTCCAGTGGGTCCGGAACCCACAAGTGCAGGAGTTCTCACTGAGCTCAGCAGGACAGGAGAAAATGTTAGAAAAGAACTAGAAGCATCTCTGGGGCTTGGCTAAAGCTGTGTGGCAGCCCCCACCTCCTTCTCCCTGTTACAGCCCCAACTGAGACAGGAGGGTTTGGGTACAGAAAGCCAGTAATTCTGCAGGGCTGTGCCTAAGCTGCTGGCACAGAGGTACAGGGCTGAGTCCCCCAGCTCCAAGGAACTCATGTTCAGTTCAGAATGATAGTCACTGAACTGTTGAGCTGAGAATCGATCAGAGATGCTTCCTTTATCTCTTTCCATCTTTTCATAAAACGAAATGAGGAACTGGGGGCCCTGACCTGGACCCTGCTGGTACCAGTAGACAGTGTTGTGTTCAGGGATAGGATAGCATTGCAGAGTGGCTGTTTCCCCCTTTACTTTGATCAGATGCCTTGGGGCCTGGATGACTCCAGCAGCCACTGAACCTGTGAAGGAAGGAGACAGAAGCTGAAGACTTAGCTCAGGAGAGTTTGCCACTTCAGCAACAATTGAATGCTATGGACGCAGGGATGTCCCACCTGTATTCAGGACTCACCTGCTCCCAGGAGACAAAGCATGACATGGCAGAGGAGCCTGGTGTTCCAGGCAGAGTCAGGCAGGTCAGGACTAAGCATCTCCCTTCTCAGGGTGCTGGTTTCCTGGGGTGAGAAAGCAGGGCTTTTACTCCTCCTCACTGTTTTTGGAGGTTTTTACTGTGATGTCACTGTTCTGATGTCATCATCCTGTAGGCTCCCATAGGCACCCTGTACTCCAGGACTAGCTTGGCTAACTCAGGCTTTCCTCCATCCTGTCCAGCTTCCTGCAGGGCCGGGGAAGCTAGCTGTACTGAGCAAGAGGTGGGAGGCGGGCTTCCGGGCAGCTATCCCTCCCCACAGCTTCTGAGATTTTCATCTGGGGCAGATGTTCCTTTGTCTCTGCCTGGCTTGGGTTATCCAGGCTGCCCTGTTGAAACCCTCCCCACACTCCCTGTCAAACTTAGGCACCTAGAGAGGTCACATAAGGCTGCAGTTCATGGCTTCCTGTCATGACAAATACACATGCATATCGGTTGATCTGATAAGGCTATGATTAACTCTTCCTGTGCCAGCACTTCCTCTGGTTCATCTAGTGATATTCCTGATACAGAGACGAAATCAAGACTGTCTCCCTTAACCCTCTCTCTCCCAGACAGCGCTATCAGTGGCCCACTCAGTGGATCCACAGTGCCCTCAAGTGGCCAGTGCGTAGTCACTATATGAAGCTCTAAGGACCCTGACTAGGGAGGCTGGGTGCTTCCAGCTCTTGCTGATTTCAGGTTTACCTGCCTCAAACTCAACTTTTGCACAGGGTAGTGAGGGAGAAGCAAATGTTTTTCTAAAGAAGAAACAAAACTTTTACATTTTAATTTAAATTTTAAATTTCATCAAATAATGGTGTAGGAAAGGAGATATCAGCCAATCATTAAATGCCAGCTGCCATAGGAATGGGGTGAGACCTGAGCAAAGCATTCCCTCTAATCAAAGGTAATTCCTGGAGGCAACTGACAGTGACATGCTATCAGCGAAACAACCACCTAAGCTGGAGAAATAAGCACATTTAGTCTCATGAAAAGAAACTGCCTCCTTATATATCTTTTATTTTTTTAATACTCTAGTCAATTTTTTGTTTTTAGTGAATTGTCTTCTTTATGATTGATGTGTAGGAATTCTTTATAATAAGAATCCAGCCCTTTCTCAGATTACGTTTATTTTTTCTTAATATATTTTGAAGAACTTTTTGGGATTTGCATAAAGAACAATTTGGTTTTTTTATGGTTAGAACATTCTTTTGTCCTTAAGAAATCTTTGCCTACTCCATGATCATGAAGAGAGCTTGCTATGTTTTCTTCCAGAAGCTTTTGGGTTCTAGTTTTTCAATTATCTGGGATTTTTTTGTGTCTCTTACTAATTTTTGTTTTTGGGAAGGGTCAGCAGTTTTTCTGTAAAGGGTGAGATAATAAATTTTTTAGTTTTGTGCATCATGTAGTATTTGTGTTGACTACTCAACTCTGCCATTGTAGTGCAAGAGCAACCATTGACAATATGTACATGAATGACTGTGGCCATGATCCAACAGAACTTCATTTATGTTCACTGAAATTTGTATATCTTATATTTTTATATGTAACAATTTTTACTTTTTTAACTTTTCTACTTCTTTAATTTTTGCTTTTTTTAAATCATTTAAAAATGTAAAATTATTGTTAGTTTCTGAGCTATATGAAAACAGACAGAGGCCAAATTTGGCCCAGAGGCCATAGTTTGCCCACATCTGGTTTATGGCGTGAGATAAGGCTAGAGATTCATTATTTTTCCATATTATGCCATTTTTCTAGAACTATTTGCTAAAAAGACTATTTTATCCTCTTTTTAGTATTTGATCTGGGAATTACAATATGCATCTTTGACTTATCACAATTTGCTTGCAAAAATATTTTCCTGTTTAACCATGGGATGTCATAAATGTCCTTTTTTAGGGGAAGAAAATTTCTTATTACTCTGAGTTTGATAACAGTTTTCATCAAGAAAGGATGTTGAATTTTATCAAATGTTTATCTATAGATAGCATATAGTTTTCATATTTTTAGTACAGATAAGATAAATGACATAGTCTGTTTTTTGAAATGTCAGACCAACACTGCGTTACTGAGATAAACCCTACTTGACCGTGTTGTAGTATCCCTCTTACATATTGTTGGACTCTCTAGGCTGTAATTGTAAAAGGATCATTGAATCTGTGTTCCTGAGAGAGAGTAGTAGCTTTCTTGGAATCTCTTAGTCTCATTTTGGTATCACGGTAATTCTGGCCTCAGAATGAATAGAAAATTGTCCCCTGTCCTTCAGTTTTCCTCTCAGTCCTGCTTTGGCAGCATCCTACCAACTTTCATATATTTTTATATTTGTTCAATTTAAAATAATTCTTTTCTTTTGAACATTCTCAAACGTTTTATGCATATATAGCAATTTCCTCAAAATAATTTCATTAAACCAAAAACACTCTGAGTCAAGGACTGTTAGCAATTTTAACTCTTTTGATGTTTGTTGCTAAATTACTAGACAAAAAGGATTTTACAATTTACTCTCCCCCCAAAAATGAAAGGGCTGGGCCAGGCACGGTGGTTCACGCCTGTAATCTCAGCACTTTGGGAGGCTGAGGCAGGGGGATCACCAGAGGTCAGGAGTTCGAGACCAGCCTGCCCAACATGATGAAACCCCATCACTGCTAAAAATATAAAAGCTAACCAGGCGTGGTGGTGGACACCTGTAATCCTAGCTACTCAGGAGGCTAAGGCAGGAGAATTGCTCGAACCCAGGAGACAGAGGTTGCAGTGAGCCAACACCATGCCACTGCACTCCAGCCTCAGTGACAGAGTGAGACTCTGTCTCAAAAAAAAAAAAAACAAAAGCCTCATTTATCCATTTATCTTCATTCTCACCAGGATTTGGTCAAAAAGAAAAAAATAATGACCAAAAGATACTATTAAATTAATTGTAAATTATCTTTTATCTTTTGATTTATTCTGTGCCTTATGAGTTATTTAGAAAACTATTATCTAATTTTGAAATATTTAGGACTTTTCCAGAAATCTTTCTCTTATTGATTTCTAATGAAGTTTCACTGTGACCAGCAAGCACACTTGGTTTGACTTGAATACTTTTAATGCATGGATGCTTGTTTTATGGCCCACAGTACATAGTCCATGCTGGCACACAGTCAGTGCGCACTCCAAGAGAACATGTATTCTGCTGCTGTTGGATGAAGTGTTCTGTAAATGTCAATTAAGTCAAGTTGGTTGTTGGTGTAGTTCATATCTTCTGTATCCTTACTCGTCTTTGTTTTTGTCAACTCATTAAACCAGTTACTAAAAGAGGGGTATTTAAATCACTGATTGTAATTGTGGATTTGTCTAATTCTCCTGGCAGTTCTGTTTTTGCCTTGGTATCTTGAAGATCCATCTTCAGGTACAAAGTATTTGATTGTTAAGACCTCTTGACAGACTAATACTTTTGTCATTAGGATATGACTTTCATCATCTCAGATGATATTCTCTGCTTGAAATTTATTTTGTTTGATATTAACATAACTACTCTAGCTTTCCTTTAATTGGTGTTGGCATAGTACATCTTTTTCCATACTTTTATTTTCTTTTTACATTGTGAGTCTTCATAGTATTCTGATAGGCAGCATATAGTTGTTTTTTGATATTATTTAATAATATTCAGTAGTACAATCTGTGCTTTTAGACTATTTAGATTTGATGTGATTGTTGATGTGGTTACTTTTATATCTATCATCTTCTATTTGTTTTCTATCGATCCCATCTCTTCTATATTCCTTTTTTCTTTTTATATTTTTTATGGATTATTTGAGCATTTTTATAACTCAGTATTGTGTTGGCTTATTAACTATAATGCTGTGTTTTGTCATCTGAGTGGTTGCTCTATGATTTTCAGTATGCATCTCTACTTTGACACAGTCTACCTTCAAGTGACTTTACTCAGATTATGGAAACTTTCCAATGATACATGTGTTCATTTATTCCTCACCTGTCTTTATTCTAGTCTTGTTATAGATTTACTTTTGCATATATTAGAATCCCTGCACTGTGTTGGAATTATTTCAGTGTAAATAGCCAATTATCCTTTAAAGAAATTTAAGTTTAAAAATTTGCTTTTGGGACTCTAATTACATATTAAGCTACTTAAAGTTGTCCCTCAGTTTACTGATGACCTCCTCTTATTCTCTGTATTCCATTAATAATTGTGTATGTTATTTCTTCAAGTTTATTAATATTTTATCCTGTAATGTTAACTTCATTCAGTGTATTTTTCATAACAGACATTGTAATTTTTATCTCTAGAAGCTTTGTCTGGACCTCATTACGCCTTTCCTCATCTCTACAAAACTTTGAACTTACAGACCAGAGTTACAATAACTGTTTGACTTTCTTTGTCTGCCAATTTGTCATTTCTGAGTTGGTTCCTATTAATTAATCCTTCTCTTCATTACGGATCCTTTTTTCATGCTTCTTTGCAGGTCTGTAATTTTTGATTGATGCCAGATATTTTGTATTTTATATTTTTGGGTGGTAGATATTTTTATATTTCCATTAATATTTTTACCTTTGTTCTGTGATGCACTTGTCAGTTGGAAACAAACAAAAACAAAAACAAAAACAAAAATCCCAGAAGTTGTTATCTTTTTCTTGAATAATTTGGCAAGCTGATTTTAAAATGTATATGAAAAAAAAGTGTCAAGAGTGCTCAAGAACACTTGATAAAAAGGAATAAAGCTTGAGAAATTATTCTACTGGATATTAAGAATGAGGATGAAGCTGTAGTAAGACAGTGTATTATCAGTGCAAGAACTGACAGAACAGACCAATGTAACAGAATAGAGATCTGAGAAAAAAAGCCACACATGTATAATGACTGACTTATGACAAAAGTGGTATTACAGGGTGATGGCAAAACTATTACCACTTAACAAATAGTATTGGGTAAATTGAATAATCATTTGGAAAAATAAAACTTGACCTCTTCCTCATATCGCCTGCAAAGAATTAATTCCAGTTCGATTATGAGTCTAAGTGTGAAAAGTGGAAAATATAAAGATTTTAGAAGGAAATATAAGAAAACATCATCATTTTGAAGTAAGCAAGGATTTCCTAAAGTGGACACCAAAATACAAAACACTAACTGAAATGTGATTGTTGGAATCTAATCTGACTGTAATTGTGGATTTGTCTATTTCTCCTGGCAGTTCAGTTACATGGAATGATTGTCACTTAAGAACTTCTGTTTATCAAAAGAAACTATTAGTAGAGGGAAAAACTAATCTACAGAGACAGAGAAAAAAAAATTCCATCCAAAACTCTCATATACGTCTCATGGGAATGTAAATTGGTACATCTTCTTTGGAAACCTCAAAGAGTCCTATGTGGTCGATACAATTTTATTGAGGTCTTCTTTGAATTGTGTCCTTTTAACACCTTCCCAGGTGGGGTTTATCTTATGAAACCAATCACAATTTGCATTTCTAATTTTTTTAAGTTAGACTGGAGAAGAAGGAAATTAAACACAGAATGACTACAAGACTTTCAGAAGGAAAAAAGCAATGTATAAGCATGAATTAATATGCATTATTGTGGGTAATAGTTACTTCTGAATAATTGACTTTGATGGAAACTCCTACTAAATATTCCAATTTTCTTCCAAGGGTGGTAGCTGTAAATGGCCTTAACAGTGCTCGCTTTTGGCTTCCCCACTCCTTGGCAGATTGTAGGTCTGAGTTGGTGGCACGTGGTAACAGTAGTTTAATGTGAATGTGCTGAAACTTCATAGTTCTATAAGAGAATATTTACTTAGTCACTATCCCTGAGACTAAGCTCTGTTATATCTTAATTATGGAAATTTGAATTATATATAAGGAGTCCCAGAAATCCATAAGTCAAAATTATTACTACGTAGTGTTCCCTGTTCCTGTGTTTCAGAGGTTATTTTCTGACCTCCTAGTATCAGAAGAATACCTGAAGTTCCAAATGCATTCATTCTCCTTGCTGAGGAAAGAGCAGGGCAGCTCCTTTGTTCAGGGCTTCTGAGAGCTGGAAGGAGAAGTAAGTGCCTGACTGTTTGTGAACAGGAAGGAGGTGACTGTGCCATGCTGTGGCTAAGCTGCTGGCACAGAGATACATGGCCAAGTCCCCTTGTGCTGGATCATCAGGGTGGAGACGGATCCCTGAGGCCTCTCTGCAGAGAACCAATCACTGAGCAGCCCTGATTAGTCTTGTTGAGCTTCATTCTGGAAGTAAGTCAGAAACTCTGGGCCCTGCCCCAGGGTCTGTCGGTACCATTAAAGGCAGTTGTGTTCGGAAATTGGAACACACTTGAAAGTTACATTCTGTCCCGTCTTTGTGATCTTGTGTCTGGGGTCTTGGGAGACTCCAGCATCTGCGTGATCTGTGCAGACAGAAGTTGGAAACAGGAGGAAAACAACTGTAGTCATCACACACACACACATACGCACACACACACACACACAGACACAATGAGATTGCTTGGTGTTCTGAGGACTCACCTGCCTACAGGACACACAGGGCCACCCAGCAGAGGAGCCTGGTGCCCATGACAGGGTCAGGGCACAATGGGAGCGTTATCAGATCAGGGTCACTGCGAGCAGGAGCAGAGGAGGAGGGACGTCCCTGTCCCCACAGAGCAGTTCCCACAGTGACATCACTGAGCCTCAGGATCACCTGATATTGATTAATTAAGTCTAAGATGGCAGCAACTCTGATGTGCACCACTTTATTATGTACCAGAAAGAAAGAAAATAATTACTGGCACTCATCAGAAACAATAAATGGTGTTAACACCGTGAAGCATAGAATTCATGAAAAGTGATGTCAGAAGTGGGTTTCCGCACACACAGCTTCTGTTAGGTCCGTTTTGTTTTCCCCACTCAGCCCTCCAGGGTGCTGCTGCCCGCATTCCACCCTTCACCTCTGGGAAGTCTTCTCACTTCTCTTATTCCTTTCACCTTGTCTGCTGGACATGCCACCTGGCTGCTTCAACAGCACTTTACACAGAAGATCCCAGTGCTGACTGTCAATCTTCCTTGGAGATCTCCTGTTTCCGACTCTGTTCCTGCATTTTCCTGCCCATCCATGATCTGGGTAGGAGAGGGAGGTGTTTGGGAAGTGAAGGAGAGAATTGCTGCGTCTTTTTCCTAAAAGAGTTTGAATTCACAGCTCGGAGGGGCAAGGGAGGAAATGTTGCCTCCGGCAGGTACCAAGCTAAGTTGGGATCTTCAGCTTATTCTAAAGATTAAAAAAAGAACAATTGACCGGGCACGGTGGCTCACGCCTGTGATCCCAGCACTTTGGGAGGCCGAGGCAGGCGGATCACAAGGTCAGGAGTTCAAGACCAGCCTGGCCAATATGGTGAAACCCTGTCTCTACTAAAAATACAAAAATTAGCCGGGCGTGGTGGTGGGCACCTGTAGTCCCAGCTACTTGAGAGGCTGAGGCAGAAGAATTGCCTGAACCCGGGAGGCAGAGGTTGCAATGAGCCAAAATCATGCCACTACATTCCAGTCTGAGCGACAGAGCGAGACTGTGTCTCAAAAAAACAAACAAACAAGCAAGCAAACAAACAAAAAAACAAAAAAAGAACAATTAAACAATTCCCCATGTGAATTTATTAATCTCAATACTGTTTCTTTTTTGTCTCTGCTACTTATCACAACACCTCCTGTGTTTCTAAGTCATCTCTGAAATAAATAAATGTTCCACAGCCTCTAGAAAGTCAGAACTGTTTTACCCTTGACATTCTGATGGGGGTAGTACAATTAAAAAATAGGGAGTTGAATTAATTCTTGGGGTTCCTAACAGTCTGTATTATGAGCAATTAATTTCTCATTTTCATTCCTAACTCAACTCTCAAAACTCCATGGGCACCCTCTTTCATGTGAGGGACAGTAGTCACAATTCCTCTCACTGCAGGCAAGTTAGACCCAGATTTGACAAGATCCTGCAAAGAGGAGGAGAAGTTTGAAGCAAAGCAGAGGAGATGGCTGAGCAAGGTCTTTGCTGCTGGCAAAAAGAGACCCACAGAATCCCACGCCCATAGAGGACATGTGTCCAGCTTATGGAGTGAGATGTTTGGTTGACCAGCTTGGAAAATGTCATTGTACCTTCAGTCTCAGAAGTGCTACATCACAATAGTATAAAATTCATGCTGGTGCATTTCCAGCTGACATTGCTTCCCATAGAAGATGCCAAAAGTAGCATGTATTCACACCTGTTACTGCTCCATCCCCGTCACCTGCTTTCAAGAGGTCTGTGTGAGCACAGGATCATGAATGGAGATAGAACCTGGAGCTAGGACCTATGAGGCTGTATAGGGAATGTTTGGAACTGAGGCACAGCAGTTGCAGGAACAGGGATTTCCCAAAAAGTTTTCTAGAGCCACCTACTTCCAGGAGACAAAGCACAGTTGAGCAGAGGAACATGGAATCCCCTCATGCTCTGAAAGGGAAATTGTTGTTTTTAACACAGATTTTAACACAGACCCCATAGGTTTTCAAAATACAGGTTCCTCTGGCAAGGCTTGGCATACTTACAGCTGAGATTCCCCCAGGTGCATCCAGTACACACTTAGTTTTGAGAAACGAAGGCATGTCCAGCACCCAGGAGAAGAGCCTGGATCCCATGGGAGACTGAGCAGGTAGAGGGCGTTCGGAGCTCTGGTGCTACAAGAGGCCAAGATCTGTCATGAACCTGTGCCTGGCAAGTGTGTGTCTGTGATGGTGCCGTTGCTGCTCATGTCCCAGTTCACAGGTCTCCCCTGGCATGGTTCAAGGTCCCTTTTCTTCCCACCCAGTCAGTTTTCTCCTGCACTGACTCCTACACAGCAAGGGGTACAGAGCTGAGAGAAGCTGGATTCAGAGTAGATTCCTATTCTCACAGGTTTTCTGGTGGTTCCCTGAATTGTGCTGCCTGACCCGCCTCTAGGTGTGGATCTGGAATGGGGATGGGAATGGGGATGGGAAGACCCCCTAGGTGTCCATCGTAGCACATCTTCCTCTGTAGCTGACGAAGAGTCAGAGACCTCTGCCTACTGGGTTTTAATCCTGTTCGAAGGTCTTCACAGGTCTGAAACCACCTGCATATCCTGTAATAGTGAGGGTTTATGTTTTCAGAGTTATATTTCAGGGTTTGTAAGGTGGACTTCTTATTTTAGATATATGAGTGTATATATGAATATATTTTAACATCTCACATTCAATACCAATTCACAGTGTGGGTCATTACCTGTCATTTGTCTAGAAAGCTTTCTCATTCCTTGATCAAGCTGCATGGTGTAATCATGACTCTCCCAGTTGTCAAATCTTGACCTTCCTTCCATAAGGGCTGGGGGCTACCTGGGGTTTGATCCCTGTATGTACTCGTATATCTAAAATACTCTTCACTCAACCCTACTGCTTCACTTAACAGTTCTCCCTCTCCCTACCCCTTCTACTCCTGATAATCCTGCTCATTCCATGACCAATAATACTTCATGGGTACTCAAGTAATAGAGCAACTTTAACCCTAACCCCCGTAAGAATGGACCCACACATCAGGCCAATATTGGAACTAAAACTTCACTTTAAAAAGCTACTAAAGAAAATGACCAAATGGCCCAGATTTTGCAAACTGCCAACACACTAAATCCATCTTAGCTCTGTAGCACCAGCCAATTGTACCTGAAGGTGAGTCACTGCCACCATCTTCTGGGAGAAATTTGACTAGTGATTCCTCCAGGGTTTCATAAGCTTTCCCCTGGGGTTTCTCTTGGTCTATTTCCTGAGCTCATCACCTTCTCCTAGACCCAGCCAACACCCTTTCACCCTTTCACCTCTCAACTTGCCAACAAGTTAGAGACTCTTAGAGTAGAAAAGGCCTTAGAAATAATCTTGTTTCCATTTCCAGGTGTGCTTTGTAAGGTGGACTTGTTACTAACATGGCTATTTGTCCTTCATTTCCAAAGAAATCACTCCCTCAGGTGTGCATCTGTGCTGAGACCTAAAAAGTCCATTAGGAGAAGGAGGAGGGTTGCATCACAGCTGCACAGCTTAGAATTTGATATGACATGTCCTTTGTCTTCGACAGCCTGTGGCCACTCTGCCGTCTTCCCAACTGTCCCTCCCCACTGCCTGCACTTCCTTTTCTGTGATTAAAAGAAAATAAGATTTACCCAATTTTAGAATGCAGGAACATTTACCAATTTCTGCTCCATGAGAGTCTGTCTTTGAACTCTGAGATATTTATTAAACTGTGACTCCATTGGCTGTGCCATTTTTCCCTTCGTCACCAGCCTTCACAAGGCAAAGGAGATGTATAGGTGTTCACTTAACCTTGAAAATAAATTATCCTACCTTCCAACTACTTAAAAGAAAAACTGACTAAAATCAGATGGGATTCCAGTTAACATTGTTTTCCTCTACATTTGGTGTATGGGAAGTGACCACTTAGTTGCTTCTCCCTCCCTCATTTTAACAACAACTCTTCACAGAGCTCCCTGGCTCAGTGTATCCACATTGATGTCTCTTCTACATCTTGTGAAGGGAATAATTTTTTTCAAAGCTCGGATCTTCTGGTTCCAGACCAGTAACCACTTACCTGTCTAGTACCTCCCCACTGCCAACACCATGATACTTGTACCTGCAGTGCTGCAGGGTAATCAGACCGCCCTACCCCTGGTGTCCGATCTGAAAAAAACCCCGGATGGTTCTGGACTTCCCCTCCCTCAAACTCCAGTGACCCCTCTATCAATCCCACACAGAAGCAAGCAGTCTCTCCTTCATCTGCCTCCAACATTTATTAGCTCTGAGACCATGGGCAAGGCCATTCATTACCGTTCCTGGACTTTAACCTCATCTAGCCTCATCTATAAAACAAGACTAACATTCCCCTCAATGCTTTATGAGGATTAACTGAGATACTCTGTAGTCTCTGGTAGGTTTGATAAATGTCTATCCTTTTATCCATTCCTGTCTCCTCATGCAGGAGAAGCCAATGGAGCTCTCAGACCTGCCAGGACTATGAGTGATGGAAAAGTTGGAATCATCAACTAAGTGCTGGAGTGAGGAGAACCTGGAAGCATAAATAGGCCATTCAGTCACTTTAGAAAAGATCTAGCAGAATTTAGGAGTCAGAAAATAGAGCACGAATGTACCTGTCTACTCTCATTATGCAATATGAAGCAGCTAATAGGAGCAAGTTAGGTCTATATCAACCAATCTGGAACAATAAAGACCAAGGTATATTAACAGAAGAGTGTGCATGTGACAGGTAAAGTGTACAGGTGAACCCATTTTCTGCAGGTGTACTTGGATAGAAAGGTATGCAGGAACACAGAAAAGAGGAGTGAAAAGAAGCACACCAGAGCGTTAATATTGATTACCAGTGGAAGGTGGGATTGGATTTGAGAGCATTGAAATTTTCTTTTTATATTATTTAATTTGTTTATTTAAAAACCTTCACCACATACAAGCTTTAAGTTACACCTTTCCTCTGGTGTCAGACTTTGTAGTTTCTAAATGGGCAAAGTATAGAAAGCTTCTGTTTATGAAACCCCCTATAGAGGCCCATTTTTTGTAATAAACCGAGGATAAAGTGTGCTCCGTAAAAACACACGAGCTCCTGGTGAACACAGCCAGTCTCTGACTGCTGAGGAGGGTGAGCATTGGGGTCGACACATTTGATGGTGAGGTCGGTTTGTGCTGATTATGAACTAATAAGGCTTCTGCCTCTGAAAGCCTGATCACCACAGGGAAGGATCTCACTCCTTGTTCTAGAACAGGCTTTGAATAGCCCCCTGATTGGAAAAGGAAGAGAAATGAGCACGCTCTAGTGCCTGCATTTCCAAACTCAGTGAGAGCTCCTTTCCAGTTATACATTTTCCAAGCTTATGTTTCTGATCCAAGTAGTAGTATTATTATGATGTTGATTGTAATGATATTCCAGCATTTATTAACAGCACACAGCTTTCTCAAATGCAGCTTTAGCGAGTGGGTGGAAGAAAATGCTGCCCTAGGAAAGATGTTCTGACTTTGGTCTGTATAAGGTTCAGTTATTTAAAATAGCTAGTCTATTTTTGGTCTTTATTGCCTAAAGAGGTAAAACTTCATTCGTCTTTAAAACATAGATGCAAATCATTCCATCAAAACTGGGGCTTCAGTCTATCTGTGGGCCATCCTCAGTGATTGTATATTTGATTATTTCCACCCAGGATGGCTCTCACAATTCCTAAGGGACTAATACATAGCCCTGCTCTGCAAATGGAGCTTCTGTCTCACAACCAGCCTTTCCTGACTGGCAAAGGAGGGAAACAAGCAAAGATCTCTGCTCAGTGCCCTGCACCAAAATCAGGTGTGGGCTGGAGGAAGCTGGTAACCATGAGCTCTGTGTCTCTGGCATTGCCCACCAATTCATGGAAATGGACACCCATAATATGGCTCAGTGTATCAGGCACCATGGCCTCAAAGCCACCCAAAGTGATATTTGTGCCTTGGGAAAACTCTTCCTAAGAGAATGGGGAAGTCATTTGTTTTCTTCTCCATCACCTTTTAATGCCAGTGTTTGACATTATGTTTCTGATCACTCTCTCAGAGTAATTAGGTGCCCTGTGTCTGGGAGACTCCCAAATCCAGGACACCTGTGAGGGAAGGTGATTGAACGAGGAGACAAGCCAGGAGGGCGATGGGCAGATAGGAAATTCAGTCATGTAGAAAGGCTTGGGATCCAGTGACTCATCCATGACAGGGATTTCTCATCTGTTTCCAAGACTCATTTGATCTTAGGAGGTGAAGGGATAGAGGGTCCCATTTAATGTGTACAGACTTCTGGAACAGTCTATGTGGGAACTCAGAGGGCCTTTCAATGTCTGTTCTTTATTCTTTCAAGATTGATCAGTGGCACCTGGAACCGCTGTTGGTACTGACAATAAAATGGAGAACAAAACATCCACAATTTGTAAAATGATGCATTTTACAGTCCAGAATGCAAGAGAAGTGTCAAATAGTCACACAAAGTCAGGGAAAATGACTATGGTGCTAAACCTAAGAATATTAATGCATATTATAAGCTGTGAGCATTTACAATAAGGAGGTGCAGCCTAGGAAAACTGTTGAAGGAGTGTTTCCCTAGAGATGGTGGTAGCTAAACTGAGATTTGGAGAAAGAATAAAAAAGAAGAGACTTGTGGCCGGGCGCGGTGGCTCAAGCCTGTAATCCCAGCACTTTGGGAGGCCGAGACGGGCGGATCACGAGGTCAGGAGATCGAGACCACCCTGGCTAACACGGTGAAACCCTGTCTCTACTAAAAACTACAAAAAACTAGCCGGGCGAGGTGGTGGCGCCTGTAGTCCCAGCTACCCGGGAGGCTGAGGCAGGAGAATGGCGTGAACCCGGGAGGCGGAGCTTGCAATGAGCTGAGATCCGGCCACAGCACTCCAGCCTGGGTGACAGAGCGAGACTCTGTCTCAAAAAAAAAAAAAAAAAAAAAAAAAGAAGAGACTTGTGATGACCCAGAGGTTACAGAGGTTACAGCATGTAGTGGAAAGGTCTTTGGTGGGAGGCGCATGATGCATGAGGAATGGCCTGAACTGAGGCATCTGTGGTTGACGTGGAGATGAGGGTGCAGAGGAAGGGCGAGGACAGCTGGGAGCAGACATCACATGGAGGAGGCTGAGAACTGATATGAAAGTGGTGTGGGGAAGATGGAGTTGTGAAGGCCAAAAGGGAAAAGAACATAGATTTGTGTTGTCAATGCTGTCTGCAAATACACAATTTCAAATGAACTTTCCTTTCTGAGAGCAACTGAGTAAGAGGACTTCTGAGGTCAGAGCTGTAGGAGGGGCCTGGAAGAGAGGCTGCCTCTGCTCACATCACGGTGACGTACGTTCCCCCGTCCAGCTGAGACTGGCCTGGGAGAGCTGCTCAGAAATCTGAGGGCCCCAGCCTGGGCAGTATTGGGGAAACTCCTATGGGACAATGTCTTCCACTGCCTGGATCATGGTCTCGTGAAGACAAGGCCACCTGTATCTTCCACTGAGCTCTGTGTGCAGAGGAAGGTGGCTGTGGGGAGGAGGCTGGTGCAAGAGGGCATAGAGGTCTGGGAGAGGCTGTTGGACACCAAGGCCACCTATTTGGCTTTGAGAGAATGGCACAGACCCTCAGGGATTTCTCTCTAGTGTGTGCTGGGATGAATCAGCTGTGCACCAGCTTCAGCTCCTATTAATGCCTACACATGTAGTCATGGATGGCAGTCTCACGCATCTCCATACCACTTCATGTCTTGCCTTTGTTCTCTGGTATCTTGGGATCTGGTTGTCCCAGCTTCTGTGAAGTCTATGAAAGAAGGAAGTTAAGTGTCCAAGGAGGGACCCAATAATGTAGACCTGAGGTAATGGCTTAGGCTAGGATATGGTTAGACAAGAAAGAGGCTTTAGGGGACACATCTGCCCCCGGGGGGCAGAAGGCCACACCACTGGGGAGTCTGGTGGTCATGGCAGGGTCAGGGAAAAATAGTGGGGAGTTTTTTCAGCTTGTGTGTTGGGGACATAATTCCGGGATGTAAGTAGAGTCAACTGGTGATTCCACTGCCCCTGCCAACCAGTGACTCTGTCCTCTGCCTGCTATTCCTCCCTCTACCTGCTACAACCTTCACCCTAGAGTCAAGTCATAAACCTTCACCCATTTGGTCTCTGCTCCTGGCTGCCTTTCTTCTACAAGACAACAGACTGGCTAGGGTCGTGATCATTTGTCCTCCACCTACCATCAGCTCCTCCTACCATCACCTACCATCAGCTCCTGGTGTCCACTTTAGGGCTCTGTTTGACAGGCTATTTCTTCTTCACTGAACATGTGTGCTTCCCTCCCATTCCTAGGTCTCTATCTTATTTCTTACATAAGATATATTTCAGGTACATTTATTCTTAGTGGGGAAAATCCAAAATTAAATTTTACTATGCTTAGACATTTATATGAGAAAGCACTTTTTGTCTACACACGAAAAAAATTGTTATTTTGTTGCATTAAATTATATTCTTGTGCATCAAAAAACACCATAAAAATTAAAATATAAGATGCAGACTGGGGAAAGACATGGGGAATGCATATAAATGACTTTTTAAAAGTGTGAAATTTAACATTCCTCAAATTTGCTAATGAAGAGGCCGTAGTCATGACCCCTGAAGACAACTGAATCTCTACTGCCGCCCTGCTGGTCACTAGAGGGCAGTGTGAGGCTCTGACTTACCAGGATGCAGAAGATGATGATGAAGCAGGGGAGTAGGTGGAAAATGTATGGACTAGTTTCTTTCCTACTTCTGATCCTTACAAGCCAGGAGACATGGGAAAATGACTCAATGTCCCTGAGCCTCCCATCTATAAAGGAAGAATAAGAATGTTTGATGCGCAAGACTGTTGAAAAGCTCTAAGCTATATAACAAATGCAAAGAATCAAGCACACATCTGGGGCTCAGCAGTCACTCTTCTCCTGAAGTTACCCAGGAAGTGACAAGCTGCAAGAGGATGCAGCAGCGAAGCGGGCACTCTCAGAGCACAGGAAACCTGGGCTCTGTTGGTTGGGAGAGCTTCGTGCTCGGTAGGACACAAGACATGCCTTCCAAACAACTGAAAGCTTCCCTTAAAGGAGTGGAACCCGGGTGGGGCCTGCAGCTCTCAAGTGAAAGCTAAGGCAGGAAGTTTATATACAGAATGTCAGTGACTCTGCCAGGCTGTGCCAAGCTGCTGGCACAGAGATACAGGGCCGAGTCCGCCAGCAACAAGGCGCTCACATTCATCTCAGAGCTATAGTTAGGGAACTGGTGACCTGAGAATCGATCAGGGAAGTTTCCTCTGCCTCTCTCTTGCTCCCGATAATACTGAAATATCAACTGGGGCCCCTGACCAAGGGCCTGTTGGTACCAGGACACAGTGTTGTGCCCAGAGATAGGAGAGCATCTCAGAGTCACTTGCTGTCCTCTCGTTTTGATCAGGTACGTGGGACTTTGGGTGACTCCAGCATCCACTGAGCCTATGGGAAAACCAGATGGAGGATGAGCCAGGTGACAGCCTGGAGACCCTCCCCAAGGTAAAGTGGAGGACACAGGGGTGGGAAAGTGGAGAATGGGGCTGCTGTCCAGTGCACAGGACTCACCTGCTCCCAAGAGACAAAGCAGCACCCAGCAGAGGAGCCCAGGGCCCATGGTACAGTGGGGCAGGCAGCACTGCACCTGCTGGGTTGGTCCTCCTGCGGAAGAGCTGAGTGAGTTCTGGGCCTTGATTTCCTGATGGGAGGGGTATCCTGTGATGTCAGTGTCCTGTGTCTACCCCATGTAGGCTTCCTTAGGCATAGTGCTCCACGGACCCTGGACTCTACCTGTCCTGCAGAGCTGGAGGGATGGGTGAAGGCAGAAGCTTCATGATACAGTTGATCCTCTGCCTACACCTCCCCACTCACAGGCTGCCTCATCACCCTCTCACCTTCCTCCCACCTAGTGCTGCGGTGCTCCATGCTGGAGCTCACACACCTGCCCATCAGCAGAGGGTGAGGAGCCTGTGATTAAACCTCAGGTTCCAGCTCTTCCTGACTGTCCTTACATCATCTCTCTGATGCTAGATTCACACCAATGCTTCTTATCATATTTTCCTGTCCCAGGCAACATTCCCAGCCCCTTTCCTGAGTGGCCAGCAGCGCAGAGTCCCCAATATCAGGTCCATCTGATCAGATTCAAAGCAGACCTGGGTTGTCTGTAAATTATCAAGAGTACAGATTCCCCAGAAATTATTCTAGGGCCTCATCAGTTCACAGCACAGACCTAACCAGCTTGGGACTCAGCATCCTCAATGCCATCCTATATGTAGTGCTCTGGACAGTTTATGTTAATCCCTCCAGATCCACCCTGCCTTCAGAAGCTGACCCCAGTGTATCATGTTAACTGTCTCCCCTTTTCTCTAAGTCCAGAGTGAGTTTGGCTTATGGGAGACAGGACAGCAGAGGGAGGTAGGGTCACTATCTGTGCTGGTTTGCAAAATCTATTCCCTTGGCTCCCTTCTTGCTAGGTTAAATTTCCCAGTGCCTGAATGTAGTCACACAGGAGGCTGAATGCTTAGCTGCTTAGATATTTCTTTCAGCAGATATCCTAGCAAATGGCTCATAATTTTTATATTCCATAAAGTCCTAGAACAGGACATAATTTTGCCAAGGTTTTTGCTACTTACAAGGATGGCATTTACTTCAATTTCTGATACCTTGTTCCTCATTTCACCCTGAGCCTTCACCAGAATTGTCATTCATGCTCTGTTTTCAGCAGTCTAGGGTTTTGCTAGTCTGCTTCTCCGCATTCTTCCAACCTCTATCCATTACCCATTTGCCATTAACCAAAACTGTTTCCACATTTTCAGGTACTTGTCATAGCAACAGCCTCACTCTCAGCACCATGTTTTCTTTCAATTTCTTTCCTACTGCTATAGAGAAATTCCACAGACTGGGTAATTTATAAGGACAAGAGATTTATTTGGCTTATAGATCTGGAGACTGGGAAGTCCAAGATCAAAGAGCCATAACTGATGAGGACCTCCTGCTGTTATCCAAGGCAGAAGGAAGGAGAAGCAAGCACCCAAGACAGAGAAAATGACTGAATTCATCCTTTTTATCGGAAGACCATTCCCAAGACAACTAATTCACTCCCACAATAAGGGCATTGATCTCTTTCTGAGGGCAGATCCCTCATGATCTAGTCATAGCTGTCCCACCTGCCGATACCATTACATTGACAAATTTCAACATGAGCTTTTGTGGGGACAGGCAAGCATTGCACACACATCTCCACTGAGTCAGTATTTCCACTCTTGTGTCTATACTTAAAAGAAAATAAAAAAAAGAATGCATATGTCCACAAGAGAGAATTCCACAAGAATGTTCACAACAACTTTATTCATAATAGTTGAAGACAGGAGTAACATGGATATCCATCAACAGGAACGTGGATAAACAAGTTGTGGTATATTTATGCAATGGAATATTAGTCATAAGAAAAAATGACCTACTGATAGAACAATATGAATACACTTCAGAAATGCTAATTTTGGAGGAAAATAACTCAATAAAAATGTTATATGATTCCATTTATATGGAGTTCAGGAATAGACCAACCTAGTCAATGGTGATTAAAATAAGAAAAGTTTTGGCCAGGCGCAGTGGCTCATGCCTGTAATCCCCAAAATTTGGGAGGCTGAGGCGGGTGGATCATGAGGTCAGGAGATCGAGACCATCATGGCTAACACGGTGAAACCCTGTCTCTACTAAAAATAGAAAAAATTAGCCGGGCGTGGTGGTGGGCATCTGTAGTCCCAACTACTCTGGAGGCTGAGGCAAGAGAATGGTGTGAACCTGGGAGGCGGAACTTGCAGTGAGCTGAGATCACACCACTGCACTCCAGCGTGGGCAATAGAGTGAGAGTTGGTCTCTAAATAAATAAAGACATAAATAAGAAAAGTTTTTATCTCTGGGATAGAAATTGATTGGAAAGCAGCATGATGACACTTTCCTGCATGACGGAAATTTTTTCATAATCATTTCAGTTACTGTTGCACTGGCATATATGCATTTGTCAAAATGTACCAGGATGTCCTTGTATTAATGTTTCTGTTTTACTCTCTATTGTGCTTTCATAAAAGGTATTACTAAAAAGTAAACAGCTAAATTGCATAAAATATGGGAGTCATTTACAAATGTATGCTTGTATTCTGCACAGCCCAATTTAAAAATGAATCACACAAAAATGAGACAAGACAGGAACACACCTATCTGTGTAAGTTATGGAGAATGTGAATAGTGCTTGGTGACCGAAGTGGCAACATTGAAATTTGGCATCAAAATAAGCTCAACTGCTGAGTGGGCTGAAAAACAACTAGGATCAAAATCAAGGAAAGCTGTAGACAAACAAAAACTTTAAAAAATATCTTCATATGCTGTTGAAATCATTCTGAGAACCATGAGCTGCTACAAATTTCATAACTTGGAAAATTGGGCATTCATCAGTCTCACAATTGAGACTCTCCTTTCATTTTCGCTTTGAACAGATCGGCCAATTTTTGAATTGATTTTTTTGCCAAGCAAGAAGCCCACTCTCCTCTTTGTGAGTGGGGTCCTGGGTGACCTGGGCCTCCCCCTTTGGCAGCCTCACAGAGGGGAGTTGGGCACAGCACAGACACACGGGCTTCCCTGCCCATGCAGTTTGCACTCCCTGTAAAGCCCAGCTATGGACCTCACAGTCCTGCAGTTAATGGATCCAAATTAAAGAAACCTGGCTTTCAGCTTTACCTATTAGTGCTAAAGAGGCATCGACTTTACCTATTAGTGCTAAAGAGGGATATAGGCTGGATAAAAATAAAAAGTTTGCTCAATATTATTCTGTAATATTTTACAAGAAAATCAGTTAAGGAGTTCATGGATTTTCATCCAAGCCAAAGTCATGATAATAGCTGAATTCCTTCCTTAATCTACCCTGATAGGACTCAAACACTGCTCTATGCCCACAAGTACTTAGTACAGACTTATGTATAGTGTCTTTTGTATAATTCTACTAGTCTGTTATCTTCAGGTCTAACGCCACAGTTTGCTGCATCTACTAACATTTTCCTTCAATAGTTTGTTTACTTAGGTGTTTCAGAAATTGTTATCAATATTTTTTGTCCTCCAGAGAACACATGCTCTGTGCCCAATGGAATCTCAGCCAAGGTGATGTTATCAGTAAGACTTATGAAGTTGTAGAATCCCAGAACACGCAACAGGTTAAAGCTGTCACCTGTTGAGACCTGCAGAGAGGATGAGGTGCAGCAGAGATGCACTGGGATCACGGCACAACCCACCCTTCACTTGTCCCTTTTCCTCTGAGGCAGTTGTTCCTCTGTCTGCACCTGCCCCGACACCAACGCTGCCTGGCCAACATTCTTCAACTGTAGATCTCATTAAAGATTAGAGGGACTTCCCGCCTCTTGCACAGCTGTAGGTAGCCTGGCAATAACTGAAAACTGCTGCAACATCTGCATAATATTGGATTCAAGCCCTAATTTTTCTTAACCCTTTCCCTCCTAGGCTGCTCTCCCAGAATCCCCAGAGCCCTTCAGATCCCAGTGGACCACAGTGCCATCTTGTGGCCAATAAGTGAAGTTTCATCATTGTTTATTCTGTAGTGGCCCAAGGAATGCTGGGAAGTGTCTGCAGAGTGAGCTGGAAAAATATTCCAGAAGTGCCATCCCGCACGTTTTATGAGCAGCTTCCCTAAACCCTAATTCCAACATTAGTTCTAACCCTAACTATTGCTTTGAGTTACCAATCTTAATATCCCACCCTCATTCTGAATAACTCGTATCACATAGCTCCAGTTATAGTCTAACTTTTTCTCCCTTAAAACTACCATCTAAAGAAAGAGGAACAGAATGAGAGGAATGAAAGGAAGTAATATTTGGTTTTAAATAGTAAGAAAACACGGACACTGAAGCACAAAGAAATTATTTAATCTGAATCACTAAACAAAAACGTCCTCCAAAAATGACAATGTTATCCCAAAAGTATAGATCAGCAAAAGGTGAAGTCAAATGTCTATTAATAAAAAGTAAAATTGAAATACATAAAATGAGACGTCTTACAAGGCAACAAGCAATGGTGGCGGAAGCAGTACCTAATGCAGAAAATTAGGATGGATATAGCTAAGACTAGCAAAGGGGTTGTTTCAGGAAATGATCAGCTTGTACAACGCACATCCACTGATCTGAGCAGCAAACAGGAAAGAGATGATTCTGGCTGAGGCAGAGGAGCAGCGGGAGATGAGAACACGCTGGTGCAAAATAGTGTCATAAGGAAGCAAATCAGCCTGGGGACTGTGGATTACATGACTTTGCTTTCTCCTGTCTCCTGTGACAGCTGAACTGGGCCATTTTCCTCTCCAAGGATTTGTTCCTGCACCCTGAGTTAGATGCCCCTGGGATTTGCTCCTCCTCAGCTTCCCATGGATGAACTCCCACTCCTTCCTTGTTCAGCACGGTCTGAAGGAGAGGTCATCTCTCCCTCCCCTTCAATCCCACAGTATTAGGGATTGGCACAGACCTTGCAATTGGCATCGACCTCTCTCATGGCATACTCACATGCCCCCTAACTGTGCCTTTTCATTTCCACTAGACTGAAAGTTAGCTGCGGACAATGAAATGTAACACCTTTATCATAGGATGCACAAGTGACTGCTCTCAAAATTCTTGCTGTTTCTTTCACTGCCTTGGGTTATAGCTGAACAGGAAAAAAAGGCACACTTTCTTAATGTGACTTAACCACAAAAACCTTCCCAAGTGCCAAAAACAATATAACTACCAAGGGATTGCTCTCCTCATTGGTGAGATGGCAAAATAAAACAGAAAACAAAGAAAATTTTGTCAAATACTTTAAAGGAGACCCAGAATTCCAGTCCCTCTTATACAAACATTATTGTACGGCCTCCTTCTAACTAAGAGACAGGCAGAGCCATTCCTGTGCCCGGCACCTGGCAGGAAAGCCCTGCTGGAGTCTGTGGGGAGCTGGTGAGGATGAGCCTTGGTGATTCCGCCCCCAGAGCAGGGATTCTCAGGGAGTTCTGGACAACTT
Source organism: Colobus angolensis palliatus (assembly GCF_000951035.1). NCBI lineage: Eukaryota > Metazoa > Chordata > Mammalia > Primates > Cercopithecidae > Colobus > Colobus angolensis. The sequence continues at coordinate 10,906,936 of NW_012115154.1, read as the reverse complement.
CCAGGGACTGAGATGGAGAGCGGCCATACTCAGTCTTGGAGAGGAGAATGCTTGGGGTGTGATCCTTCTGACCTCTCAGCCTAAAGTAAAAGCAGAGTCATTCCTGACTGGTGTGGACCTGCTTAGTTTCCAAAGCAAAAAGTCCTTGTTTCAGAGTCTGTTGGTGACACAGAAGCATAGCGGGGCTATAAGTGGTTCACAACCTAGAGTTGCTGCTTGGCCATCTCTGTTCCCAATGACTCCAGCATCTGAATATTCCATGTGAGGAAAGATAATTTGTAAATAATGAACTGGTTCAGGGATACCTTTAGGGACATTCAAAATGGTTGTCATGTTCCAGATTCGCATGCTTGTAAGAAAAACAGAGCTAGAGAGGAAGAGAATTTGGGAGTTGAATAGAAATAGGAATAATCAAAGCCCCCTTAGATGATGGCTTCTAAGAACAAGAGTAGAGGGGAGATAAATTCTGAGCCCTTTTGTCCCCACAAGACACGGCATGACAGGGACATCAGAAAATACTCCAGTGATGTGCTGCTAAACTGGGTGTCTGTGAAGGTGGCGGCATGGCTGGTAGCATTTCCTAATTTTGGTTGTCCCAGCATCCCCACCATGGCAGAATTCAATCTCCCAGCATGGCTTCACTGAATGGGGAGCTGGGAAGAGTATGCATATTTGGTTCTTCTGAGTCATACAATTTGCCTCCAGCACATCCCTAGACTCAAGAGCAAAGCTTTCAAAGTGCTTCAATGCTTCCTACTCAACACACTGAAAATGAGGCCACAGCAACTACAGCACACCTCCTTATTTTCATGATAGGATCAGAGTGTGAGATCCTGGGTCTTGGAATGGACAAAGGGATGTCTGTGCAGAAAAGGGATTTCTGAGTCCTCTGAAGCTGCTGAGACCACAAAACAAAGAGCTATGCTGGTTGGTTGGGAGCCACTAGCCTTTGACTTGAAGTAATTGCAATGAAATGTTTCTCCTGCTTAAGAAAACAGAATTATTTCATTAGAACAGAAACCTTATTCCTTCCTATTTGTTTGTTAGTAACATCTGCCCTTTGCTCCTTTTGCATGTTCATTCTCAGTATAAATTGGAAGCCCTGCTCACTTTTCTTACATGTTCTTGCAGCACCGTTTACAATTGTGGACTGTGTTCTCTTCAGCCTTAGTGTCAGAGCTTGTCCACTGTTAGGACCAGGTGTCTCAGGAGTCACATGGAGGAAAGTGGCAGCAGTTAGAGAGGAGGTCTAGAAAGACAAGGAATTCCCATCTGTGCCCTGGCCTTACTCAGTCCCAGGAGACACAGTGCACCTGAGCAAAGAGCAATTTGATGAGGACACAAGAAAAAGTGGGTCCAGAGCAACTCCCCGCCAGTAACCATCATTCTCTGAGGAAAGAAATTTGGTGTCTGTACCACCACAATTTCTGATCGGTGAGTTTAGAAGGACTATGATGCCCCTCCTTTTTTTTTGAGATGGAGTCTCGCTGTCACCCAGGCTGGAGTGCAGTGGCACGATCTCAGCTCACTGCAAGCTCTGCCTCCCAGGTTCACGCCATTCTCCTTCCTCAGTCTCTCGAGTAGCTGGGACTACAGGTGCCCGCCACCACGCCCAGCTAATTTTTGTATTTTTAGTACAGAGGGGGTTTCACCGTGTTAGCCAGGTTGGTCTCAATCTCCTGACCTCGTGATCTGCCCGCCTTGGCCTCCCAAAGTGCTGGGATTACAGGCGTGGGCCACCGCGCCCAGCTGATGCCCCTCTTAGCTATGAAAAATTCAGGGCACCTCTGTCATGGTTGTGTGTGGGACACTGAGTCCCAGACTTGGAGAAGTGGCCTGTTGCCGAGGACTCTCAGAAACCCATAATCCGTAATCACATCGGCTCTGACCGGTGCGTTTGATTTCATAGATACAAACTGCAGCATCAACCACAGACAGGTGGAAGATTCTATTGCAATATAATCATTGTACTTCTATTTATAACAAGTACTATATAACACTATATATTATGAAAAATAAAATAAAAAGGAATAGTTTCAATATTAAAAATAAAACACTTCTTGAGTTAAAGTCCTTGGAAAAATTATTTCAAATCAAATGAGTTGGACAACAACGAAAACACTCAGAGTCTAAAAATCAGATTTCCTGAGCGAATCAAGGTGAACTGGCAGCAGTGGTGAATGCATGCCTGTGTGTATCAGAACAGCAGCAATGGCAAATGGAAAGAAAATAAAGGGTACATGTGGCTTAAAGTAGGCAGAAGAAATGAAGTCTTATTGTTATCATGATTGTATTTATCACGTAAGGACCACAAAAGTTGCAAAGACCTTTACTTCAAACAGGAAGAGAGGTTTGATATTTTGTTGCAGAAAACTTCCAAGGTGACAGGAATAGAAGAGGCTTCAGAAGAAAGATGTTCCTGGGGATGTAGCCTTAGACCTTCCAGATGCCAGATGCCCCAACATATGCAGGAGAGGCATGTTTCCTGCCCTTGACAACCTCATGGATGTGGGCAACACAGCAGCCTCCAAGACCTATAGAAGATGTGTCTGCCCTGAAGGCCAAGGCTAAGACACCCACTCCTTGCTTGGAGCAGTGAGCTGGCTCTGAGGACTCCTAGAGGGCTGCAGGCCCTGATTGTTTTCACCACCTACATTTGCAGTCACTGTGTTTCCGAAATGAATCTGTGGTCTCTTTCTACCCAAAGGACAGCCAATGTCCAAATCCACCTCTTTCCCATGAAAAGTGAGGAGCAAAGAGAGGCCTCTGCTAAGGGTCTCTGGGAACTGCAAGGAGAGTGAAGGATGAGGTTTGTGAACAGGAAGGAAGTGACTGTGCCACGCTGTGGCTAAGCTGCTGGCACAGAGATACACGGCCGAGTCCCGCTGCTCTGTTCGCTGGATCGTCAGAGTGGAGACAGATCCCTCAGGCCTGTCTGCAGAGAACCGATCATTGGGCAGCCCTGATTTGTCTGGTTGAGCATCATAGTTGAAGTAAGTCAGAAACTTTGGGCCCTGCCCCAGCGCCCGTTGGTACCAATAGAGGGCTTCATGACCCGAAATTGGATCACACCTGAGAGATACATCCTGTCCCTTCTTTGTGACTTTGTACCTGGGAGACTGGGAGACTCCAGCACCCGTGTGATCTGTGGAAATAGAATTTGGCAACAGAATAAGGAAAACATTTGTAGTCATCACTCACACACACACACACACACACACACAGACACACACCTACATACAGAAAAAAAAAATGAAACTACCTTGTGTTCAGAGGACTCACCTGTCCCTAGGAAACCCAGGACCACCCAGCAGAGGAGCCTGGTGCCCATGGCAGGTCAGGCCAGGACGGGGGCGTTACCAGATCAGTGTCACTGTGAGCAGGAGCAGAGGATGACGGACGTCCTTGTCCCCACAGGGCAGTTCCCACAGTGACATCACTTCCTCTCTCAATCCCCAGGACGTCCGGGTCACAGTATTTATATTAGAACACACTTGGGTGAGGCTTTAAATATTTATAACCTCTGTTTTAACAGTATCAATGCATGGCTCATCGCTTTGGGCTCTAGAGCTGTCTGAACTCAGAGACCTCACACTGCCTCTCTGATTTCATCTTCTCATCCTACAGCCGCTCCTCTGTCTGCCGGGCATGTCCTGTAGGATGTGCCAACACTGTCCCCAACATAGGGCACAAAGAGGTGAGCTCATTGTTTTTCCTGCAAGTCAGGGTCCCCTCTGCCATCCCCATCCATGCCCCAGACTCCTCCATTCCCCCAGTCACTGATGCCCAATGGGACTGTCCCATCACTTGGGTTCCCTCACGAACTGCCCTCATGCCTTTCTTCTGGGATCACTTCCTACCTTTGTTAACTGTAACTCAGAAAAGATACGCATAGAAAATCATCTCAGGCATAGAGTGACTTGCTAATGCTCATCTATTCCATGCCCTGGACTGGGTAACTGGGAACTTCCGTATGAAAAACACCAGGACCTAAAGTTCTAGCATCTAAGATTTGTTTTACCATTGTCCAATTTAAGTCACTGATGGAAGAAAAGTACTCAGTTTACTATTTAGGTCCAATTTATACAAATAAAATTAACATTCTTTACTCTGAAATCATATGTTCTCCTTTGAGTAAATTAAAAGGTCACATAAATCATGAATTAAACCTACAAGGCATGGCCGGGTGCGGTGGCTCAAGCCTGTAATCCCAGCACTTTGGGAGGCCGAGACGGGCGGATCACGAGGTCAGGAGATCGAGACCATCCTGACTAACACGGTGAAACCCCGTCTCTACTAAAAAAAATACAAAAAACTAGCCGGGCGAGGTGGCGGGCGCCTGTAGTCCCAGCTACTCGGGAGGCTGAGGCAGGAGAATGGCGTAAACCCGGGAGGCGGAGCTTGCAGTGAGTGGAGATCGCGCGACTGCACTCTAGCCCCGGCGACAGAGCAAGACTCCGTCTCAAAAAACAAACAAACAAAAAAAAACCTACAAGGCTAGACTGGGCCAAGAGAAGACACAGCTTTCTTCTGGAAAGTCTGTCTCCAGGGTTAGTCAATGTGATGCTGGAAGGAGGCTGGCATGCAAAGTATTTTTCCTTGTTGGAAGATGCTGGGATGTGTGATATCCTGGGTACTCAGCTGATCTGGGGGAAGGGTGGTCAGGCGTGTAATATGACGGACCAATTGTTGTTAGCAGAACTGTCCTGGGAAATTGTCTTTCAACCATCTGAGACATGTTTTGGGCTCTTTGGCCCTCTCTGTTCTGTCCTGTTTGGGGGCCAGGTCTCTACACAGAGAGAAGGTATCTCTACCACACAGTATTCTTGCCATCTTCACAGAAATGCAGGGCACTTTCTGCAGATTTGAGGATTTCACTTTGGGTTTGCCATCAAATCATTGAGCTGATCAGCTACAAATTCATGAAGCACATTTCTCATACTGCAGAGCTCAAAGAGAGACCAGAGCACTTGCTTTGGTTATAAAAGAACTGGGTCCAGGAAGGCAGCAAGACCTGAGCTTCCCTCCCTCTCCACAGGTCACTGCACTCTGAGCAGGAGCCTGATGTCCCAGCAACTCCAGCAGGAAAGAAGCTCAGGAAGGAGACAGAAGCAGGAGGCAGAGCCCCCTGCCTCTGGGTGGAGTGAGATTTCAGGCACAGGATTAAAAGAAGAGTTAGTAGCCAGCATCTAGAATATCTACATACAAATTGTGTCCACATTCATGTGGGCAGCACAGGTGTCCCCCGGAGAGGAGTCCACGGACCATGGCAGGTTGAGATAGTTGTTGATCTGGTGCCTAATCTGGGAGAATCCCTCCTGTGCTGGATTGTATTAAGTCAACTTTGCAAAGGTAAGAATCTGACTTTCCCACAATGCCATTTATCTTATTACTCTGGGTTAGAGATGGTCAAAGATACATTTGGTAAAATTTAGAAGATGGATATAAAACAGTCAGTATAACAATTGGCAGGTCATTGTGGTCAGACAGTGAGAGTCAGTGACCATCAGATATAGAGGCATCCAACAGACCTTGGAAGTCCTGTTCCTTCTGCACCCTGTGTCCAGTTCATCTTCCCAAATGCTGGCCAACAGCAGCCAGGCTGCCCCCAGTGTTTGGCAGTGCACCTGCAGGGGTGGCCCCCACACAGAGGGAACAGCTTCCCCAGAAGCAGATTTCTTTGGCTTTTTCCTGTTCTCCTGGCTCAAGGCCCCACTGCATGGCCTGGCATGCTCTGATCCTCTCATGTCCCTGCCACTCCAGCCTGTCCTGCCCAGACCTCCAGAAGCCCTGGCTACTGACTGGCTCCTTCACCTTCTGACTTCTCTCCTCAAGACCTTGTCTTCCTCAGCTCCTCCCACATATGCGTAAAGTCTAATTCTGACCATAAATCTCTTACACTCTCAAACTTGTAGTGGCCCTTTTTTATTGATGCAAACCTAATGGAGATTTTCTTACCAGAAGCGGTTTCAAGGAACAACCTTTAAGGATGGAATTCTAGAGGTAGATCTCTGATCTGTCTTGATTTATTGTGGGGAAAGACCCTGAAGGAGAGCACAGAGACCAGGAGGAGGTCAGGTGCTGCAGCTACAAGAGGCAACCTTGAGCCAGGTGTGGACGCCATGATAGTGATTCCCCATCAATTTCCAAGACTGACCTGAGCCCAGAAACCAAAGGGGTGGGCTTTTTTTACTTAATGCTAGATCTCTGCCAGGTTACAGTAGATGTAGTGTGTTCCTACTATTGGTTCATCCACCCACTCATCACCCACTCAGCCTGTCATCCACTCATCCAGTCTCTGTGAAATGGGTCTCCCCACATGTCAGGCACCGATATTGGTAAATGCAGCAGGCACAGCCTTAGCTCTCATGGGCTAAAAAATTAAGCGCAGAGACCGGTCGTGGTGGCTCACGCCTGTAATCCCAGCACTTTGAGAGACCGGGGATCATGAAGTCATGAGATCGAAACCATCCTGGCCAACATGGTGAAACACCATCTCTACTAAAAATACAAACAGGAATTAGCTGGGCGTGGTGACACATGCCTGTAATCCCAGCTGCTCGGGAGGCTGAGGCAGGAGAATCACTTGAATCAGAGTATCAGAGTTTGCAGTGAGCAGAGATCATGCCACTGCACTCCAGCCTGGCGACAGAGTGAGACTTTGTCTAAAAAAAAAAAATTGGGGGGAGCAGAAAAATAATCAGACAAGTATCTGAGAAAGCCCAAGTGTGCTAAAGGTTACTAACAGACACATGATTCTATAAGAGCTTAGGAGAGGAATGTTGATCTCAGCTGGGAGGTGGGGGATTGCTTCCCACAGGAGGGCTGATCATGCTGAGATCTGAAGCACAGGTAGGAGCTGGCCACTAGAGAAAGGAAAGCTCCAGCCCAGGGCAGAGAAAATGGCCTTTGAGGTCTCTGTGATGGGAAGGAAGGAGTCACAGAAGAGGGGTTCCCCTCATGGCTGAAGTAGAGAGGGGCAGGGAGATGGGGAGTGGAAAATGACTGCTGAGATGGGAAAGGTGGGCCACAGGAGGGTGGGGAGTGGGGGAAACCCTAGAGAGAGGAAGCAACACGGTCACCAGGGAGAGACAGGAGTCTAGATGGATCTGAAATACAAATCCTGTTTCATCCTGGGAGCCTCAGACTCAGGATGATGAGTTGAAAAGTAGGAGTTGGGGGAGCCCTGGCCCAACCCCTAAAGGACAGCTTGGAGGATAGACCAGAGAGAGCAACAAAGGAGACATCTGAGGGCCTGGGATGATCAGCCCAGGCCTGGCTGAGACTGCCTGCAGAGGCACCTGGCATAGAGCGAGGTTCATACTATCTGGGCCAGTTGGGGCCACTTGGGGTTCCAAGGTTCCTGTTCCAGAATACTCTGCCCAGGTCATCCCTGAGTCTTGGGTGGGAGAGGAGGGCAGAGCCTCCCTGCTTTCATGTGCAGAGAGGAGACAGCCTTGTAACGCTGTGGAGTAACTGCTGGCACAGAAGTACACAGATGTCTGGGAGGGAGCAGCCGACTCTAGCCTGAGCAGGAAATCCTCTGTGTTTATTCTGGAGGCATTGTAGCCATTGGAGACTTCTCCTTTGGTAGTGATACCAGCAGTAACTGAGTAATAAATCAGTCTCAGCCCCATGCCTGGGTCTTGTCGATACCAGTACATGTAGTCATGGTTCATATCCTGGGCACACTGCACGGTCATGCTCTGTCCTGTCTTCAGGACCTGGAATTTTGGGGTCTGAGTGACACCAGCATTCACTGGACCTGTAGAGAGGAACAAAGCTGATGCTGTAGCCCCAATGGAAAGGGGCTGGGCCTTGAAATCCACACAAGGGTCCCTGCCCAGGACCCACCTGTCCACAGGAGAGAAAAGGCCACACAGCACAGGAGGCCGATGCTCATGGCAGGTGCTGCAGGACGGAGGGGTCTTCTGGTTCTGTGCATTGATGAAAGGGCAACAGGACTCTCAAGGGAGTCATTCTGAGATGTCATTCTCCCTGCCTGGGCCCCAGAGCCTTCTTGTCAGGAGAGACCACGCCCATTCCCCAGATGGTCAAATTCAAGATGAATGCACCAGTGAACAGCTGAGAATAAGAAGGACACATTTGTCTGAATTGAATCAAGTCTACAAGATTTTCATGACTTTTTGTGAACAGTTTGTAATTCAATGTCAATTTTATTTCTTCAATAATATAATAAATAGCCTGGTGTTAGTTACCTACGTAGTGCTGTAGTCTAGAGTCTTAGGGAAACTCCTCATGTCTTCCTGGTGTTTTTGATTCCTGTATTCCAAATACTCCTTCAAGTATCCTTTTCTAATTTGGTTAATTGACCATAATCCTGTTTAAAATCCTTTGTCTATATTGGTTTTCTCTGTTATCAAGTTTCCAAATCCCAGGGGCAGGCTCACCAACATTGGACAAGTTTTGCTCTGTTTCTTCTCAATTCACTGACAGATGGGACTCCTGACAAACCCAGCTGAGCACCTTCAGCTCCACCCAGGGCTCTTGCTTTCCTTGTCTGGGGTGAGACCACAGCAGAAAGACCCACCTCACGCTGCTGACTGCCCTCTCTGTGTGGATGATGGTGACCACCCAGTGCTGCCCATGATCTGTGGACACAAAGGTGGCCTGATGCATGAGGGACTTGGGGAGAAAGGGCTGACTTTAGGGTAAGGAAGAATGCTCTGTTTTTATGTGAGATGCCATCTTTCATAGGGAATATCCCTTCATGCAGGATTACTGCCATTAATTTAGTAATAAATAAATTTTAGTAATAAAAAGGAGCTCTAATAACCTATCTCGTGATTCCTCCAGGGTTTCCCACGTTTTCCCTGGGGGTTCTCCTTGTCTGTTTTCTAAGCTCATCATTTTCTCCTAGACCCAGCCAACACCCTTCCCCCAGGTCCTTTGTCTACTGAACCAAGCAGCAGGGATTGATTCCTTCTGGCTACCCTCATTTCCATGGTTGCTTAATTACGGGTGGGGTGGTTTGGGATGGTACAGAGCAAAACAACATCAAGGGCATTATTCTTCCTAGGGCTCTGATTCACTCTCAGAACTATATGCTCCAAGGTAGAACCTCATGGTACTCATCACATGTGGATCAACAACCCCCCATCCTCACCTCTCAGCTTACCACCAAGTCAGAGACTCTTAGAGTAGAAAAGGCCTTAGAAATAATCTTATTTCCATTTCCAGGTGTGCTTTGTAAGGTGAACTTGTTACTAACACAGCAATTTGTCCTTAATTTCCAAAGAAATTACTCCCTCAGGTGTGCATCTGTGCTGAGACCTAAAAAATCCATCAGGAGAAGAGCAGGGTTGCATCACAGCCTCACAGCTTAGAATTTGATATGACATGTCCTTTGTCTTGGACATCCTGCGGCCACTCTGCTGTGTTCCCAACTCACCCTCCCCACTGCCTGTGCTTTCTTCTCTACTGATTCAAAGAAAGTAAGATCCTCCTAATTTTAGAATGCAGGAACATTTACCAATTTCTGCCCCATAAGAGTCTCTCTTTGAATTCTGAGATATTTATTAAACAAACTCTGAGTCCATTGGCCATGCCATTTTTCACTTCACCACCAGTCTTCACAAGGTAAAGGAGATGTACTGATGTTTACTTAACCTTGAAAATAAATTATCCCACCTTCCAACTACTTACCAAGCAAAACTGACTAAAATCAGATGAGATTCTAGTTAATATTGTTTTCCTCTACATTTCACATATAGGAAGTGACCACTTAGTTGGTTCTCCTCCCTCCCTCATTTTAACAACAGCTCCTCACAGAGCTCCCTGGCCTAGTTTATCTACATCAGAGTCTCTGCTACATCTTGTGATGGGAATAGTTTTATCAAAACTCAGATCTTCTGGTTCCAGGCCACTAATCACTTATACCTGCCCACTGCCAACACCATGATGCCTGTACCTGCAGTGCTGTAGGGAACACAGAGTCTCTTAACCCTGGTGTCTGATTTAAAGACAACCCCAGATGGTTCTAGACTTCCCCTTCCTCAAACTCCAGTGACACATCTATCAAGTCCACATGGAAACAAGATGACTGGCCTCCATCTGGCTCCACCATTTATTAGCTCTGAGACCATGGGCAAGGCTATTCATTAACCTTCCTGGACTCTAGCCTCATCTAGAATCATCTATAAAACAAGACTAACATTCCTCTTAATGCTTTACACACATGAACTGAGATACTGTGTAGCCTCTTGTAGGTTTGATAAAGGTCTATTCTTTTATCCCTTCCTGTCTCCTCATGCAGGAGAAACCAATGGAGCCGTCACATTGGCCCTGCTAGGACTATGAGTGATGGAAAAGCTGGAATCATCAGCTGAGTGCTGGGGTGAGGAGAACCTAGAAGCGTAAAGATGCCATTCAGTCACTTTAGAAAAGATCTGGCAGAACTTAGGAATCAGGCAACAGAGCGCGAGTGTACCTGTCTACCCTCATTATGCAACGTGAAGCAGCTAATAGGAGCAGGTTAGGTCTATATAGACCAACCTGGAACAATAAGGACCAAGCCTGTTAACAGAAAAGAGTGTGCACACGGCAGGTGAAGTGTACAGGTGAACCCATTTTCTGCAGGTGTACTTGGGTGGAAAGGTACGCATGAACACAGAAAAGAGGGGTGAAAGGAAGCACACCAGAGTGTTCGTATTCATTACCAGTGGAAGGTGGGATTGGACTCGAGGGCATTATTGACATTTTCATTACATATATATTATTTAATTTGGTTATTAAAAAATCTTAACCACATGCAAGCTTTAAGTTTACACTTTTCATCAGGTGTCAGAATTTGTAGTGTCTAAATGGGCAAAGTACAGAAAGCTTCTGTCTCTGGAACTCCCTATAAAGGCCCATTTATTTTTTGTAATAAACTGAGGATAAAGTGTGCTCCGTAAAAACACATGAGCTCCTGGTGAACACAGCCAGTCTCTGACTGCTGAGGAGGGTGAGCATCGAGGTCGATACATTTGATGGTGAAGTCAGTTTCTGCTGATTATGAACTAATAAGGCTTCTACCTCTGAAAGCCTGATCACCACGGGGAAATGGGGGATCTCACTCCTTGTTCTAGAATAGGTTCGAATAGCCCCCTGATTGCAAAAGGAAGAGAAATGAGCCCCCTCTAGTGCCTGCATTTCCAAACTCAGTGAGAGCTCGTTTCTAGTTATACATTGTTCAAGCTTTAGAAATGCTCTTTGTTTCTGATCTAAGTAGCAGTATTATTACAATGTCGATTGTAATGATATTCCAGCATTTATCAACAGCACACAGCTTTCTCAAATACAGCTTTAGTGAGTGGGTTGAAGAAAATGCTTTCCTTAGGGAAGATTTTCTGACTTCGGTCTGCAATTATTAAAAATAGCTAGTCTATTTTTGGTCTTTATTGCGTAAAGAGTTAAAACTGCATTTGTCTTTAAACCATTAATGTAAATCATTCTGGCAAAACTGGGGCTTCGGTCTATCTGTGGGCCATCCTTAGTGATTGTATATTTGATTATTTCCACCCAGAATGGCTCTCACAATTCTTCAGGGACTAACACATAGCCCCGCTCTGTAAATGGAGCCTCTGTCTCACAACCAGCCTTTCCTGACTGGTAAAGGAGGGGAACAAGCAAAGGTCTCTGCTCAGCGCCCTGCACCAAAATCAGGTATGGGCTGAAGGAAGCTGGTGACCATGAGCTCTGTGTCTCTGGCATTGCCCACCAATTCATGGAAATGGACACCCATAATATGGCTCAGTGTATCAGGCACCGTGGCCTCAAAGTCACCCAAAGAGATATTTGTGCCTTAGGAAAACTCTTCCTAAGAGAATAGGGAAGCCACTTGTTTTCTTCTCCATCACCTTTTAATGCCAGTGTTTAACATTATGTTTCTGATCACTCTCTCAGAGTCATAAGGTGCCCTGTGTCTGGGAGATTCCCAAATCCAGGACACCTGTGAGGGAAGGAGATTGAAGAAGGAGACTAGGGAGGAGGGTGATGGGCAGGTAGGAAATTCAGTCGTGTAGAAAGGCTTGGGATCCAGTTACTCATCCATGACAGGGATTTCTCATGTTTCCAGAACTCATTTGATCCTAGGAGATGAAAGGATAGAGTTTCCCATTTAATGTTTCCAGACATCTATGTGGGAACTCAGAGGGCCTTTCAATATCTGCTGTTTATTCTTTCAAGATTGGTCAGTGGCACCTGGAACCGCTGTTGGTACTGACAAAATGGGGAACAAAACATCCACAATTTGTAAAACAATGCATTTTACAGTCTAGAATGCAAGAGAAGTGTTAATTAAATAGTCACACAAAGTCAGGGAAAATGACTATGGTGCTAAATCTATGAATATTAATATATATTATAAGCTGTGAGCATTTACAATAAGGAGGTACAGCCTAGGAAAACTGTTGAAGGAGCGTCTCCCTAGAGATGGTGGTAGATAAACTGAGATCTGGAGAAAGAACAAAAAAGAAGAGACTTGTGTTGACACAGACAATACAGCATGGAGTGGAAAGGCCTTTGGTGGGAGGAGCATGATGCATGAGGAATGGTCTGAACTGAGGGATCTGTGGTTGACGTGGAGGTGAGGGTGCATAGGAAGGGAGAGGACAGCTGGGAGCAGACATCACGTGGAGGAGGCTGAGGACTGACATGAGCATGGTGTGGGGAAGATGGAGTTGTGAAGGCCGACAGGGAAAGAACATAGACCTGTATTGTCAATGCTGCCTGCAAATATACAATTTCAAATGAACTTTCCTTTCTGAGAGCAACTGAGGAAGAGGACTTCTGAGGCCAGAGCCGTAGGAGGGGCCTGGAAGAGAGGCTGCCTCTGCTCACATCACAGTGATGTGCATTCCCTAGTCCAGCTGAGACTGGCCTGGGAGAGAAGCTCAGCACTGGGCAGAGTTTCCTATACACAGGGCTGCTCAGAAATCTGAGGGCCCCAGCCTGGTAGGTGTTGGGGAAACTCCTATGGGACAACGTCTTCACGAGATCATGGTCTCGTGAAGACAAGGCCACCTATATCTTCCACTGAGCTTTGTGTGCAGAGGAAGGTGGCTGTGGGGTGAAGGCTGGTGCAAGAGGGCACAGAGGTCTGGGAGAGGCTGACACCAAGGCCATATATTTGACTTTGAGAGAAAGTTACAGACCCACAGGGATTTCTCTGTAGTGCGGGCTGGGACAGATCAGCTGTGCACCAGCTTCGGCTCCTATTAACTCCCACACATGTAGTCATGGATGGCAGTCTCAGGCATCTCCATGCCACTTCATGTCCTGCGTTTGTTCTCTGGTACCTTGGGAACTGGTTGTCCCAGCTTCTGTGAAGTTTATGAGAGAAGGAAGTTGAGTGTCCAAGGAGGGACGCCAATAATGTAGACGTGAGGTAAAGGCTTAAGCTAGGGTATCGTGAGCCAAGGAAAAGGCTTTGAAGGACTCATCTGCCCCCAGGAGGCAAAAGGGCACACCACTGAGCAGCCTGGTGGCCATGGCAGGGTCAGGGAAAAATGAGGAAATTGTGGAGAGGGTTTTCAGCTTGTGCGTTGTGGAAATAATTCGTGGATGTCAGTAGAGTCAATTGATGATGCCGCTGCCCCAGCCAGCCAGTGACTCTGCACTCTGCCCGCTATTCCTCCCTCTACCTGCTGCAACCTTCAACCTACAGTACAGCCATAAACCTTCACCCATGTGGTCCCTGCTCCTGGCTGTCTTTCTTCTACAAGACAACAGACTGACAAGGTTCATGCTCATTTGCCCTCCACCTACCTCTCCACCGTCAGCTCAGGGTGTCCAATTTAAGGACAGGCTATTGTTTCTTCACAGAACGTATGTGCTTCCCTCCCATTTCTAGGTCTCTATCTTGTTTCTCATGTGAGATCTATTCCAGGTATATTTATTCTTAGTGGTGAAAATCCAAACTTAAATTTTAGTAGAATAAATTGAGAAAAATATCCTTAGATGTTTATATGAGAAAGCAGTTTTTGTCTACACAAAAACAAAATTGTGTTTAGTTTTTGTTGCATTAAACTCTTGTGCATCAAAAAACTCCATAAAAATGAAAATATAAGCTGCAGACTGGGGAAAGACAAAGGGAATGCATATAAATGATTTTTTTAAAGTGTGAAATTTAACATTCCTCAAAGTTGCTAATGAAGAGGCCATAGTAATGACCACTGAAGACAACTGGATCTCTACTGCCTCCCTGCTGGTCACTAGAGGGCAGTGTGAGGGCTCTGACTTACTGACCAGGATGCAGGAGGTGATGATGGAGCAGGGGAGTAGGTGGAAAGTGTATGGACTAGTTTGTTTCCTACTTCTGGTCCTTACAAGCCAGGAGACACTAGGGAAAATGACTCCATGTCCCTGAGCCTCCCATCTGTTAAGGAAGAATAAGAATGTTTGATGTACAAGACTGTTGAAAAACTCTAAGCTATATAACAAATACAAAGAATCAAGCACACATCTAGGGCTCAGCAGTCACTCTTGTTCTGAAGTTACCCAGGAAGTGACAAGCTGCAAGAAGATCCAGTAGAGAAGCGGGCCCACTGAGGGCACAGGAAACCTGGGCTCTGTTGGTTGGGAGAGCTCTGCACTCAGTAGGACAGAAGACATGCCTTCCAAACAACTCAAAGCTTCCCTTGAGGGAGTGAAACCTGAGTTGGGCCTGCAGCTCTCAAGTCAAAGCTAAGGAAGGAAGTTTACATACAGAATGTCAGTGACTCTGCCAGACTGTGCCAAGCTGCTGGCACAGAGATACAGGGCCGAGTCCCCCAGCAACAAGGCGTTCACATTCAGCTCAGAGCTATAGTTAGGGAACTGGAGACCTGAGAATCGATCAGGGAAGTTGCCTCTTCCTCTCTCTTCCTTCTCATAATACTCAAAGATAAACCGGGGCCCCTGACCCAGGGCCTGTTGGTACCAGGACACACTGCTGTGTCCAGAGATAGGAGAGCATCTCAGAGTCACTTGCTCTCCTCTCATTTTGATCAGGTGCGTGGGACTTTGGGTGACTCCAGCGTCCACTGAGCCTGTGGAAAAAGCAGATGGAGGATGAGCCAGGAGACAGCCTGGAGGTCCTCCCCAAGGTAAAGTGGAGGACACAGGGGTGGGAAACCTGAGAATGGGGTTGCTGTCCAGTGCACAGGACTCACCTGCTCCCAGGAGACAAAGCAGCGCCCAGCAGAGGAGCCCGGGGCCCATGGCACAGTGGGGCAGGCAGCACTGCACCTAATGCAGGGCTTGGTCCTCCTGAGGAAGAGCTGAGTGAGTTCTGGGCCTTGATTTTCCTGATGGGAGGGGTGTCCTGTGATGTCACTGTCCTGTGTCCTCCCAGTGCAGCCTTCCTTAGGTCTAGTGCTCCACAGACCCTGGACTCTACCTGTCCTGCAGAGCCGGAGGGATGGGTGAAGGCAGAAGCTTCTGCGATGATACAGTTGCTCCTCTGCCTACACTGCCCCAGCTCACAGGCTGCCCCATTGCCCTCTCACCCTCCTCTGACCTAGTGCTGCAGTGCTCCATGCTGGAGCTCACACACCTGCCCATCAGCGGAGAGTGACGAGCCTGTGATTAAACCTCAGGTTCCGGCTCTTCCTGGCTGTCCTCACAACATCTTTCTGATGCTAGATTCACACCAGCATTTCTTATTATATTTTCCAGTCCCAGAAAACATTCCCAGCCCCTTTCGTCAGTGGCCAGTGGTGCAGAGTCCCCAAGATTTAGTCTGTCTGATCAGATTCAAAGCAGACCTGGGTTATCTGTAAATTATTTAAGAGTACAGATTCCCCAGAAATTATAGGACTTTAACAGCTTACAGCATAGAGTTTGGCATATGGGAGACAGGACAGCAGAGGGAGGTAGGGTCACCATCTGTGCTGCTTTGCAAAATCTATTCCCATGGCTCCCTTCTTGCTGGGTTAAATTTCCTAGTGGCTAAAAGTAGTCACACAGTAGCCTGAATGCTTTGCCGCTTAGATATTTCTTTCAGCAGATATACTAGCAAATGGCTCATAATTTTTATATTCCATAAAGTTCTAGAACAGGACACAGCTTTTCCAAGGTTTTTGCTACTTATAACAAGGATGGCATTTGCTTCAATTTCCGATACCTTGTTCCTCATTTACCCCTGAGCCTTCACCAGAAGTGCCCTTTATGCTCTGTTTTCAGGAATCTTGGCTTTTGCTAGTCTGCTCCTCCCAGTTCTTTCAACCTCTATCTATTAGCCACTTCCCATTAACCAAAGCTGCTTCTACATTTTCAGAAATTATACCAACAGCATCACTCTCAGTACCATATTTTCTTTCAATTTTTTTTCCTACTGCTGTAGAGAAACACCATGGACTAAGCAATTTACCAAGACAAGAAGTTTATTTGGCTTTATAGATCTGGAGACTGGGAAGTCCAAGATAAAAGGGCCACAACTGATGAGGGCCTCCTGCTGTTATCCAAGGCAGAAGGAAGGGGAAGCAAGCACCAAAGTCAGAGAAAACGGCTGAATTCATCTTTTATATCGAAGACCATTCCCAAGACAACTAATTCACTCCCACAGTAAGGGCATTGATCTCTTTCTGAGGGCAGATCCCTCCTGACCTAGTCATAGCTGTCATAATCCCAATACCATTACACTGACAAGTTTCAACGTGAGCTTTTGTGGGGACACACAAGCATAGCACACACATCTACACTAAGAGTCATTATTTCCACTCTGAAGTCTATATATATATATAAAGAAAAAAAATGCATACAGGAAAGAATCCCACAATATGTTCACAACAACTTTATTCCTAATAGTTGAAGACAGGAGTAACATGGATATCCATTGACAAGAGAATAGATAAACAAGTTGTGGTATATTTATGCAATGGAATATTAGTCTTAAGAAAGAATGACCTACTGATACAACAATATGAATACACTTCAGAAATACTAATTTTGGAGAGAAACAACTCAATAAAAATATGATTCCATTATATGAAGCTCAAGAATAGACAAAGCTACTCAATAGTGATAAAATAGAAAAGTTTTTATTCCTAAGATAGAAATTGATAGGAAAAGAGCATGAGGACACTTTCTTGAGTGATGGAAATTTTTTTTAAATGATCATTTCAGTTACTGTTGCACTGGCATATACATTTGTTAAAATGTACAAGGATGTCCTTGTATTAATATTTGTGTTTTACTCTCTATTAATTATACCTTAATAAAAAGTATTACTAAAAATTAAGCAGCTAAATTGCATAAAAGGTGGGAGTCATATACAAATGTATGCTTGTATTCTGCACAGCCCAATTTAAAAATGAATCACACAAAAATAAGAAAAGACAGGAACACACCTATCTGTGTAAGATATGGAGAATGTGAGAAGTGCTCAGTGACTGAAATAGGCAACATTGAAATTTGGCAACAAAATAACCTCAAGTAACCAGTGGGCTGGAAAACAAGTGAGGATCAATATCAAGGAAAGCTGTAGACAAACAAAAACTTTCTAAAAATATCTTCATATGCTGTTGAAATCACTGAGAACCTTGAGCTGCTGTAGGTTTCATAACTTGGGAAAGTGGGCATTCATCAGTCTCACAATTGAGCCTTTCCTTTCGTTTTGGCTTTCAACAGATTGGTCAATTGATGAACTGATTTTTTTGCCCAGCAAGTAGCCTGCTCCCCTCTTTGCAAGTGAGATCCTGGGTGACCCAGCACTCCCCCTTTGGCAGCCTCACAGAGGGGAGTTGAGCACAGCACAGGCACACGGGGTTCTGTCCACGGGGGGTTTGCACTCCCTGTGAAGCCCAACTATGGACCTCCCAGTCCTGCAGTTAACGGATCCCAACTAAAGAAACCTTACCTCTAGGTGTCCACTTTACCTGGAAGTGCTAAAGAGAGATACAGGCTGGAGAAAAATAAAATGTTTGCTCAATATTTTTCTGTAATATTTTACAGGAAAATCAATTGAGAAATTCATGCATTTTCATCGAAGGCAACGTCATGAGGATAATAGCTGAATTCCTTCCTTAATCTACCCTGAGAAGACTCAATGCCCACAAATACTTTAGTAGAGACTTATTTATAGTCTATTTTCGATACTTCTACTAGTCAATTATCTTCAGGTCTAACGGCACAGTTTGATGCATGTACTAACATTTTCCTTCAGTAGTCTGTTTACCTAGGTGTTTTAGAACTTGTTCTCAATATTTTTTGCCCTCCGGAGAACACGTACTTGGTGTCCAATGGATTCTCAGCCAAGGTGATGTTATCAGTATGACTTATAAACTTGCAGAATCCCAGATCACTCAAGCACGTTAAAGTTGTTGCCTGGTGAGACCTGCAGGGAAGATGAGGCGCAGCAGAGATGCACTGAGATCAAGGCACAGCCTGCCCCTAGCTTTCCAATGTTCCTCTGAGACATTTGCTCCCCTGCACCTGCCCCTGATACCAAGGCTGCCTGGCAAAAATTCTTCAACTTTATTTGTCATTAAAGATTAGAGGGACTTCCCGCCTCTTGCACAGCTGTAGTTAGCCTAGCAATAACTGAAAACTGCTGCAACATCTGCATAATATTGGATCCAAGCCCTAATTTTTCTAAACCCTTTCCCTCCTAGACTGCTCTCCCACACTCCCCAGAGCCCTTTCGATCTCAGCGGACCACCGTGCCATCTTGTGGTCAATAAGTGAAGTTTCATCATTGTTTATTCTGCAATGGCCCAAGGAATGCTGGGAAGTGTCTGCAGAGTGAGCTGCCAGAATATTCCAGAAGTGCCATCCCGCAGGTGTTATGAGCAGCTTCCCTAAATCATCATACCAACGGTAGTTCTAACCCTGATTATTGCTTTCAGTTACCAGTCTTAATATCCCACCCTCATTCTCAATAACTCTTATCACATAGCTCCGGTTAGAGTCTAATTTTTTCTCCCTTAAAAATACCATCTAAAGAAAGAGGAACAGAATGAGAGGAATGAAGGGAAATAATATTTGCTTTTAAAGAGTAAGAAAACACAGATGTTGAGGTATAAAGAGATTATTTAATCTGAACCACTAAAGATATACAAAAATATCATCCACAAATGACAATGTTACCCCAAAAGTATAGATCAGCAAAAGATGAAGTCAAATGTCTATTAATAAAAAGTAAAATTGAAATATATAAAATGAGACCTCTTACAAGGCAATAAGCAATGGTGGAGGAAGAAGTACCTGATGCAGAAAATAAGGATGGATATAGCTAAGGCTAGCAAAGTGGCTGCTACAGGAAATGATCACCATGTACAATGCATATCCATTGATCTGAGCACCAAACAGGGAAGAGATGATTCTGGAAGAGGCAGAGGAGCAGCGGGAGATGAGGACTCGCTGGTGCTGAATAGCATCATGAGGAAGCAAATCAGCCTGGGGACTCTGGATTAGATGACTTTGCTTTCTCCTGTCTCCTGTGACAGCTGAACTGGGCCATTTTCCTCTCCAAGGATTTGTTCCTGCACCCTGAGTTAGATGCCCCTGGAACTTGTTCCTCCTCAGCTTCCCATGGATGAAGTCCCACTCCCTCCTTGTTGAGCACAGTCTGAAGGAGAGGTCATGTCTCCCTCCCCTTCAATCCCACAGTACTGGGGATTAGCACAGACCTTGCAATTGGCATTGACCTCTCATGGCATGTTCACATGCCTCCTAACTGTGCCTTTTCATTTCCACTAGACTGAAAGTTAGCTGTGGGTAATGAAAAGTAACACCTTTATCATAGAATTCACGTGACTGCTCTCAAAATTATTGCTGTTTCTTTCACTGCCTTGGGTTGTAGCTGAACAGGAAAAATAGGCACAATTTCTTAATGTGACTTAACCAGAAAAACCTTCCCAAGTGCCAAAAACAATATAACTATCAAGGAATTGCTCTCCTCATTGGAGAGATGGCAAAATAAAACAAACAAACAAAACAACAAAGAAAATATTGTCAAATGCTTCAGTGGAGACCCAGAATTCCAGTCCCTCTTATACAAACATTATTGTATGGCTTCCCTCTAACCAAGAGACAGGTAGAGCTATTCCTGTGCCCTGCACCTGGCAGGAAAGCCCTACTGGAGCCTGTGGGGAGCTGGCGAGGATGAGCCTTGGTGATTCCACCCCCAGAGCAGAGATTCTCAGGGAACTCTGGACAACTTTCAGGGACTGAGATGGAGAGTGGCCATACTCAGTCTTGGAGTAGAGAATACTTAGGGTGTGATCCTTCTGACCTCTCAGCCTAAAGTGAAACCAGAGTCATTCCTGATGTGTAGGAACTGCTTAGTTTCCAAAGCAAAATAGTCCTTATTACAGGGTCTGTCGGTGACACAGAAGAATAGTGGGGCTATACGTGGTTCACAACCCAGAGTTGCTGCTTGCCCATCTCTGTTCCCAATGACTCCAGCATCTAAATATTCCATGTGAGGAAAGATTATTTGTAAATAATGAACAGGTTCAGTGATAACTTTAGTTACACTCAAAATAGTTGTCATGCTCCAGATTGCCATGCTTGAAGGAGACAAAGAATTACAGAGCAAGAGAATTTGGAGGTTGAATAATAATAGGCACAGTTGAGGCCCCAGAAGATGATGGATTCTCAGAGCAAGAGTAGATAGGAGGAAAATTCTGAGTGCTTTTGGCCCCAAAAGACATGGCATAACAGGGACATCAGAAAATACTCCAGTGATGTGCTGCTAAACTGGGTGTCTGTGAAGGTGAGGGCATGGCTGGTAGCATTTCCTAATTTCTGTTTTGCCAGCATCCCCACCACGGCAGACTTCAAGCTCCCATCATGGCTTCACTCAATAGGGAGCTGCGACAATTATTTCTATTTGGTTCTTCTGAGTCACAGAAGCTGACTCTAGCACATCCCTAGACTCAAGAGAAAAGCTTTCAAAGTTCTTCAATGCATCCTACTCAACACACTAAAAATGAGGCCACAGCAACTATAGCAAACCTCCTTATTTTCATGATAGGATCAGAGTGTGTGATCCGGGGTCTTGGAATGGACAAAGGGACGTTTGTGCAGAGAAAGGATTTCTGAGTCCTCTTAAGCTGCCGAGATCACACAGCAAGGAGTTATGATGGTTGGTTGGGAGCTGCTAGCCTTTGACTTGAAGTAATTGCAATGAAATGTTTTTCCTGCTTAACTTAAGAAAACAGAATGATTTCAATAAAGCAGAAACCCCATTCCTTTCTGTTTGTTCATTAGTAACGTCTGCTCGTTGCTCCTCTTGCATGTTCATTCTCAGTATAAATTGGAAGCCCTGCTCGCTTTTATTACATGTTCTTGCAGCACCGTTTACAACTGTGTACTGTGTTCTGTTCAGTCTCAGTGTCAGAGCTTGTCCACTGTTAGACCAGTTGTCTCAGAAGTCACGTCGAGGAAAGTGGCAGCAGTTAGAGAGAAGGTCTAGGAAGACAGGGAATTCCCATCTGTGCCCTGGCCTCACTCAATCCCAAGAGACACAAGGCATCTGAGCAAGGAGCGATTTGATGACCACACAAGAAAAAAAAAATGGATCCAGAGCAACTCCCCACCCGTCACCATCATTCTCTGAGGAAAGAAATTTGGTGTCTCTACCACTACAATTTCTGATCAGTGAATTTGGAAGGACTATGATGCCCCTCATAGCTATGAAAGACTCAGGCACCTCTATCATGGCTGTGTTTGGGACACTGAGTCCCAGACTTTGAGAAGTATTCTGACACCGAGGACTCTCAGAAACCCATGATCCATAATCACATCAGCTCTGACCAGTGCGTTTGATTTCACAGATACAAACTGCAGCACCACCCACAGACAGGTGGAAGATTCTATTGCAATATAATCATTGTACTTCTATTTATAACAAGTACTAAATAACAATATATAATGTGAAAAATAAAATAAAAAGGAATAGATTCAATATGGTAAATAAAACACTTCTTGAGTTAAAGACCTTAGGAAAATTATTTCAAATCAATTGAGTTGGACAACAATGAAAACACTCAGAGTCTAAAAATCAGATTTCCTGAGCGAATCAAGGTGAACTCACAGCAGTGGTGAATGCATGCTTCTGTCTATCAGGACAGCAGCAATGGCAAATTGAAACAAAATAAAGGATACATGTGGCTGAAGGTAGACAGAAGAAATGATGTCCTCTTGTTATCGTGATTGCATTTATCAAGTAAGGACCACAAAAGTTGCACAGACCTTTACTTCAAACAGGAAGAGAGGTTTGATATTTTGTTGCAGAAACTTCCAAGGTGACAGAGATAGAACGGCTTCAGAAGAAAGATGTTCCTGGTGATGTAGCCTCAGACCTTCTAGATGCCCCAACATATGCAGAAGAGGCATCTTTCCTGCCCTTGACAACCTCACGAATGTGGGCAGCACAGCAGCCTCCAAGACCTATAGAAGGTGCATGTCCGCCCTGAAGGCCAAGGCTAAGACCATATATGCCCTAAAGGCCAAGGGTAAGACACCCACTCTTGCTTGGAGCAGTGAGCTGGCTCCGAGGACTGTGGGCTGTGATTGTTTTCACCACCTACATTTGTATTCACTGTGTTTCAGGAATGAATCTGTGGTCTCTTTCTACCCAAAGGACAGCCGATGTCCAGATCTACTCCTTTCCCATGAAAAGTGAGGATCAAAGAGAGGCCTCTATTAAGGGTCTCTGGGAGCTGCAAGGAGAGAGAAGGATGAGGTTTGTGAACAGGAAGGAGGCATCTGTGCCACACTGCGGCTAAGCTGCTGGCACAGAGATACACGGCCGAGTCCCCCTGCTGTGTAGGCAGGATCTTCAGAGTGGAGGCGGATCCCTCAGGCCTCTCTCAGAGAACCGACCACTGGGCAGCCCTGATTTGTCTGGTTGAGCTTTGTAATTGAAGAAAGTCAGAATCTCTGGGCCCTGCCCCAGGGCCTTTGATACCAATAAAGGGTTGCATGACCCGAAATTGGATCACACCTGAGAGCTACATCCTGGCCCCTACATCCTGTCCCCTCTCTGTGACTTTGTACCTTGGGAACTGGTAGACTCCAGTGTCTGTGTGATCTGTGGAAATAGAATCTGGCAACAGAATAAGGAAAACATTTGTAGTCATCACACACACACACACACACACACACACACACGCCTACATACAGAAAAAAAAATGAGACTCCTTGGTGTTCAGAGGACTCACCTGTCCCTAGGAAACCCAGGACCACCCCGCAGAGGAGCCTGGTGCCCATGGCAGGGTCAGGCCAGGATGGGGGCTTTACCAGATCAGTGTCACTGTGAGCAGGAGCAGAGGATGGAGGACGTCCTTATCCCCACAGGGCAGTTCCCACAGTGACATCACTTCCTCTCTCAATCCCCAGGATGTCAGGGTCACAGCATTGATATTAGAACACACTTGGGTGAGGCTCTAAATATTTATAAGCTCTGTTTTAACATTGATGCATGGCTCATCACCTTGGGCTCCAGAGCTGTCTGTACCCTGATGCCTCACACTGCCTCTCTGAGTTCATCTTCTCATCCTACAGCCTCTCCTCCGTCTGCTGGGCATGTCCTGTAGGATGCGCCAACAGTGCCCCTAACATAGGGCACAAAGGGGTAAGCTCATTGTCTTTCCTGCAAGTGAGGGTCCCCTCTGCCATCCCCATTCATGTCCCAGCCTCCTCCATTCCCCCAGTCACATGTGTCCAATGGGACTGTCCCATCACTTGGGTTCCCTCAAGAACTGCCCTCAAGCCTTACTTCTGGGATCACTTCCCACCTTTGTTAACTGTAACTCAGAAAATATACCCATAGAAAATCATCTCAGGCATAGAGTGACTTACTAACGCTCATCTATTCCATGCCCTGGACTGGTTAACAGGGAACTTCCATATGAAAAACATTAGGATCTTGGCTCATGGCAACCTCCACCTCCCAGGTTCAAGCGATTCTCCTGGCTCAGCCTCCCAAGTAGCTGTGACTACAGGTGCCCGCCACCATGCCTGGCTAATGTTTTTGTATTTTTAGTAGAGACAGGGTTTCACCCTATTGGCCAGGCTGGTCTCAAACTCCTGACCTTGTGATCAGCCCGCCTCAGCCTCCCAAAGTGCTGCGATTGCAGGCAAGAGCCACTGCACCCTGTCTGACTTCACACTCTTTCAAATTTAAAAGCATAACTTATTTCAAATTGGAAATTCCCATACAAAGTGACAAATGAGCTTGAAGAAGCAAATGCTCTTATGCTTGCTCAATGGGAGAATACTAGTCTATAAACCCATAGAAAACCATCTCGGGCATAGTGTGACTTACTAACGCCCATCTATTGTGTGCCCAGGACACTGGGAACTTCCGTATATAAAACAGTAGGACCTAAATTTCTAGCATCAAAGATTTGTTTTACCATTGCTCAATTTAAGACACTGATGGAACACAAGTACACAGTTTACTGTTTGGGTCCAACTTACACAAAGTAAAATGAATATTCTTTACTCTGAAATCATATGTTCTCCTTTGAGTAAATTAAAAGGTGACATAAATCATGAATTAAGCCTACTGGGCTAGACTGGGCCAAGAGAAGACAGAGCTTTGTTCTGGAAAGGCAAAGTTACAAATGCAAAGTTACAAATGCATTTCTCATACTGCAGAGTCCAAAGGGAGACCAGAGCACTTGCTTTGGTTATAAAAGAACTGAGTCCAAGGCGGCAGCAAGAGGTGAGATTCCCTCCCACTGTCTCCACAGGTCACTGCACTCTGCCCAGCAGTCTGATGTCCATGAAATTCCATCAGGAGGGAAACTCAGGAAAGAGATAGAAGAAGGAGGCAGAACCCTGACTATAGGTGGAGGGAGACTTTAGGCACAGGATTAAAGGAAAGTTAGTAGCCAGTGTCTGGAACATCTACATACAAATTGTGTCCACATTCACCTAGGTAGCACAGGTGTTCCCCGGAGAGGAGTCCAGGGACTGTGGAAGATTGAGACAGTTGTATGATCAGATACCTTAATCTGGGAAAATCTATCCTGTGCTGGATTGCGTTAAATCAACTTTGCAAGGGCAAGATAAGAATGCCATTTCTCTTACCATTTTGGGTTAGAGATGGTCAAAGATACATTAGGTAAAATTTGTTAGATAGAGATAAAATAGTCACTATTACACCAGGCAGGTCATTATGGTCAGACAGTGAGAGACAGTGACCAGCAAATACAGAGGCATCCAACAGACCTAGGAAGACCTGTTCCTTCTGTACCCTGTGTTCAGTTCATCTTCCCAAGTGCTGGCCAACAGCAGCCAGGCTGCCCCCAGTGTTTGGCAGTGCACCTGCAGGGGTGGCCCCCACACAGAGGGAACAGCTTCCCCAGAAGCAGGTTTCCGTGGCCTTTTCCTGTGCTCCTGGCTCAAGGTCCCACTTGCATGGCCTGGCATGCTCTGATCCTCCCGTGTCCCTGCCACTCCAGCCTGTCCTGCCCAGATATCCAGGATCCCTGGTTACTGACTGGCTCCCTCACCTTCTTATTTCTCTCCTCCAGACCCTCTTTTCCTCAGCTCCTGCCACATATGCATATCGTGTAATTCTGATCATAAATCCATTACAATGTCAAATTTGTAGTTGCCCTGTTTTATTTATACAAACCTAATGGAGATTTTCTTACCAGAAGTGATTTCAAGGAACAACCTTTAAGCATAGAATTCTAGAAGTGGATCTCCGATCTGTCTAGATTTGTTGTGGGAAAAGACCCTGAAGGAGAGCACAGACACCTGGAGGAGGTCAGGTGCTGCAGCCACAAGAGGAAGCCTTGACCCAGGTGTGGTTGCCATGATAGTGATTCCCCATCAATTTCCAAGACCAACCTGGGCCCAGCAATCAAAGGGGTGGGATTTCTTATATTTAATGCTAGATCTCTGCCAGGTTACAGTAGATGTAATGTGTTCCTACCATTGTTTCATCCACCCGCTCATCACTCACTCGGCCTCTCATTCACTCATCCATTCTCTGTGAAATGAGTCTCCCCACATGCCAGGCACCGATGTTGGTAAATGCAGCAGGCACAGACTTAGCTCTCATGGGCTTAAAAATTGGGTGGAGAGGCCAGGTGTGGTGACTTATGCCTGTATCCTAGCACCTTGGGAGGCTGAGATAGGCAGATCATGGGGCTGGGAGATGAAGACCATCCTGTCCAACATGGTGAATCTGATCTCTACAAAAAACACAAAAACGAATTAGCTGATTGTGGTGGTGCACACCTGTAATCCCAGCTACTTGGGAGGCTGAGGCACGAGAATTGCTAGAACCAGAGTCGGAGGTTGCCGTGAGCCAATCGTGCCACTGTACTCCAGCCTGACGACAGAGTGAGACTGTGTCTCAAAAAGAAAAAAAAAGAAAAAAAAATGGGTGGAGCACAAAAATAATCAGACACGTATCTGAGAAAGCCCAGTGGTGCTAAAGGTTACTAACAGACATCTGATTCTATGAGAGCTTAGGAGAGGAAAGTTGATCTCAGCTGGGAGGGGAGGGAGTGCTTCCCGCAGGAGGGCTGATCATGCTGAGATCTGAAGCACAGGTAGGAGCTGGCCACTAGAGGAAGGAAGGCTCCAGACCAGGGCAGAGAAAATGGCCTTTGAAATCTCTGTGATGGGAAGAAAGGAGGCACAGAAGAGGGTCTCGCCTCATGGCTGCAGTAGAGAGGGACGGGGAGGTGAGAGGAGGAGAGACCCAGCAAGGCCTTGGAGGATGACTGCCCAGATGAGAAAGGTGGGCCACAGGAGAGACCATGTGACGGTGGGGGCTGGGGGAAACCCAAGCGAAAGGAAGCAACATGGTCACCAGGGAGAGACGGGAGTCTAGATGGATGTGAACTACAAATCCGTGTTCCGTCCTGGGGGCCTCGGACTCAGTATGATGGGTAGAAAAGTAGCAGCTGGGGAAGCCCTGGCCCCACCCCAAAAGGAGAACTCTGAGAAAAAAACAGACAGAGCAACAAAGGAAACTTATGAGGACCTGGGATCAGTCCAGGCCTGGCTGAGACTGCCTGCAGAGGCACCGGGCACAGAGCAAGGCTCATAATGTCTGGGCCACTTGGGGCCAGTCGGGGTACCAAGGTTCGTGGTGCAGAGAACTCTGCCCAGGGCATCCCTGAGTCTTGGGTGGGGGAGGAGGGAAGAGCCTACTTGACTTTATGTGCAGAGAGAAGATGGCCATGCAGCACTGTGGTGTCACTGCTGGCACAGAAGTACACAGATGTCTGGGAGAGAGCCGCTGACTCCAGCCTGAGTGGGAAATCTTCTGTGTTTAATCTGGAGACATTGTAGCCGTTGGGGACTTCTCCTATGTCAGTGATACCAGCACCAACTGAGTAATAAATCAGCCTCAGCCCCATGCCTGGGTCTTGTCGATACCAGTACATGTAGTTATGGTTCATATCCTGGGCACATTGCAGTGTCATGCTCTGTCCTGTCTTCAGGACCTGGAATTTTGGGGTCTGAGTGACATCAGCATTCCCTGGACCTGCAGAGAGGAACAAAGCTGCTGCTGCACCCCCAATGGGAAGGCGCTGGGCCTTGAAATCCATGCAAGGGGCCCTGCCCAGGACCCACCTGCCCACAGGAGAGAAAAGGCCGCGCAGCACAGGAGGCCGATGCTCATGGTAGGTGCTGCAGGACGGAGGGGTCTTCTGGGTCTGTGCATTGGTGAAAGGGTACCAGGACTCTCAAGGGAGTCATTCTGAGACCTCATTCTCCCTGCCTGGGCCCCAGAGCCTTCCTGTCAGGAGAGGCCACGCCCATTCCCCAGTTAGTCAAATTCAAGACAAATGCACCAGTGAACAGCTGAGAATGAGAAGGACACATTTGTCTGAATTGAAACAAGTCTCCAAGATTTTCATGACCTTTTGTAAACAGTTTGTAACTCAATGTAAATTTTATTTCTTCAATAATATAATTTAATAGTCTGGTGTTAGTTATCTACATAGTGCTGTAGTCTAGAGTCTTAGGGAAACTCCCCATGTCTTCCTGGTGTTTTTGACTCCTGTGTCCCAAATACTCCTTCAAGTATCCTTTTCTAATTTGCTTAATTGACCATAATTCTGATTAAAATCTTTTGTCTATATTGGTTTTCTCTGTTATCAAGTTTCCAAATCCCAGGGGCAGGCTCATCAACATTGGACAAGTTTTGCTCTGTTTCTTGTCAATTCACTGACAGATGGGACTCCTGACAAGCCCAGCTGAGCACCCTCAGCTCCTCCCAGGGCCCTTCATTTCCATGTCTGGAGTGAGACCACAGCAGGCAGAACCACCTCACGCTGCTGACTGCCCTCTCTGTGTGGATGACGGTGACCACCCAGCACTGCCCATGACTTATGGGCACAAAGGTGGCCTGATGCGTGAGGGGCTTGGGGAGAGAGGGCCGAGTTTAGGGTGAGGAAGAATGCTCTGTTTGTATTTGAGATGTCATGTTTCATAGGGCATATCCCTTTGTGCAGGATTCCTGCCATTAATTTAGTAATAAATAAAATTTACTAATAAATAAAAAGGAGCTCTAATACCGTATCTTGTGATTCCTCCAGGGTTTCACAAGCTTTCCCCTGGAGTTTCTGCTTATGTATTTTCTGAGCTCATCATCTTCTCCTAGATCCAGCCAACACCCTTCCCCCAGGTCCCTGTGTCTACTGAACCAAGCAGCAGGGTTTGATTCCTTCTGGCTCCCCTCATTTCCTTGGCTGCTTAATTATGGGTGGGGTGGGATTGGGATGGCAGAGGGCGAAACAACATAAAGGGCATTATTCTTCTTAGGGCTCTGATGCACTCTCAGAAATATATGCCTCATGGTACTCTTGGCATGTGGATCAACACCCCGCCCCTTCCTCATCTCTCACCTGGCCAGCAACTTAGAGACTCTTAGAGTAGAAAAGGCCTTAAAAATAATCTTGTTTCCATTTCCAGGTGTGCTTTGTAAGGTGGAGTTGTTATTAATATTTAACGCAGCTGTTTGTCCTTCATTTCCAAAGAAATTACTCCCTCAGGTGTGCATCTGTGCTGAGACCTGAAAATCCATTAGGAGAAGCAGAAGTTTGCATCACAGCTTCACAGTTTCACAGCTTAGAATTTGGAATTATGTGTCCTTTGTCTTCGACATTCCGTATTCCCAACTGTCCCTCCCCACTGCCTTTCCTTCCTTCTCTGCTGATTCAAAGAAAATAAGATCCTCCTAATTTTAGAATCCAGAAAGCTTTACCAATTTCTGGCCCATGAGAGTCTCTCTTTGAACTCTGAGTTATTTACTAAGCAAACTTTGACTCCATTGACCGTGCCATTTTTCCCTTCCCCACCAGCCTTCATAAGGTAAAGGAGCCATATAGATGTTCACTTAAACTCAAAAATAAATAATACCACCTCCCAACTGCTTACAAAGCAACACTGATGAAAATCAGATGGGATTCTACTTAATATGGTTTTCCTCTACATTTCATGTGTAGGAAGTGACCACTTAGTTTCTTCTCCTCCCTCCCTCATGTTAACAACAGCTCCTCACAGAGCTCCCTGGCCTTGTGTGTCCACATCAGTGTCTCTGCTACATCTTGTGATGGGAATAATTTTCTCAAAGCTCAGATCTTCTGGTTCCAGGCCACTAACCACTTACCCACTCTAGTACCTGCCCACTGCCAACATCACGATATTTGTGCCTGCAGTGCTATAGGGTACACAGACTCTCCTAACCCTGGTGTCTGATCTGAAGACAGCCCCAGATGGTTCTAGACTTCCCCTCCCTCAAACTCCAGTGACCCTTCTATCAGTTCCACACAGAAGCTAGGTGACTGTCCTTCATCTGGCTCCAACATTTATTAGCTTGGAGACCATGGGCAAGGCCATTCATTACCATTCCTGGACTTTTGCCTCATTTAGACTCATCTACAAAACAAGACTAAGATTCCCCTCAATGCTTTATGAGGATTAACTGAGATACTGTGTAGTCTCTGGTAGGTTTGATAAATGTCTATCCTTTTATCCCTCCCTGTCTCCTCATGCAGGAGAAACCAGTGGGGCTCTCACACTTGCTAGGACTATGAGTGATGGAAAAGCTGGAATCATCAGCTGGGTGCTGGGGTGAAGAGAACTTGGAAGCCAAAAGAGGCCATTCAGTCACTTTAGAAAACATCTAGCAGAATTTAGGAATCAGATAACAACACGAGTGTACCTGTCTACCCTCGTTGTGCCATATGAAGCAGGTAATAGTAGCAAGTTAGATCTATATCGAAAAATCTGCAACAATAAAGATCAAGGTATGTTAACAGAAAAGAGTGTGCATGTGGCAGGTAAAGTGTACAGGTGAACCCATTTTCTGCAGGTGTACTTGGGTAGAAAGGTATGCATGAACACAGAAAAAAGGGGTGAAAAGAAGCACACCAGAGCGTTAATATTGGTTACCCATGGAAGGTGGGATTGGATTTGAGAGCATTATTGACATTTTCGATGTATATACATATATATAATTGAATTTGGTTATTAGAAAATCTTAACCACATGCAAGCTTTAAGTTTATACCTTTCATGAGGCATCAGAATTTGTAGTGTCTAAATGGGTAAAGCACAGAAAGCTTCTGTTTATGGATCCCCCATAAAGGCTCATTTATTTTTTGTAATAAACCGAGGATAAAGTGTGCTCCGTAAAAGCGCACGAGCTCCTGGTGAACACAGCCAGTCTCTGACTGCTGAGGAGGGTAAGCACTGAGGTCGACACATTTGATGGTGAGGTTGGTTTGTGCTGATTATGAACTAATAAGGCTTCTACCTCTGAAAGCCTGATCACAATGGGAAAGTGGAGGATCTCACTCCTTGTCCTAGAACAGGCTTTGAATAGCCCCCTGATTTGAAAAGGAAGAGAAATGAGCACCCTCCAGTGCCTGCTTTTCCAAACTCAGTAAGAGCTTGTTTCCAGTTTTACATTTTTCAAGCTTTGGAAATGCTCTTTGTTTCTGATCCAAGTAGCAGTATTATTATGATGTCGATTGTAATGATATTCCAGCATTTATCAACAGCACACAGCTTTCTCAAATACAGATTTAGCGAGTGGGTGGAAGAAAATGCTGTCCCTAGGGAAGATGTTCTGACTTTGGTCTGTTTAAGGTTCAGTTATTTAAAATAGCTAGTCTATTTTTGGTCTTTCCTGCCTAAAGAGATAAAACTGTGTTCATCTTTAAAGCATAGATGCAAATAATTCTTGCAAAAGTAGGACTTCGGTCTTTCCGTGGAGCATCCTTAGTGATTGTATATTTGATTATTTCCACCCAGAATGACTCTCACAATTCTTCAGAGACTAACACACAGCCCTGCTCTGAAAATGGAGCCTCTGCCTCACAGTCAGCCTTTCCTATCTGGGAAAAGAAAGGAACAAGCAAAGGTCTCTGCTCAGCACCCTGCACCAAAATCATGTGTGGTCTGGAGGAAGCTGGTTACCATGAGCTGTGTGTCTCTGGTGTTGCCAACCAATTCATGGAAATGGACACCAATGATATAGTTCAGTGTATCAGGCACCATGGCCTCAAAGCCACCCAAAGAGATATTTGTGCCTTGGGAAAACGCTTCCTAAGAGAATGGAAAAGCCATTTGTTTTCTTCTCCATAACGTGTTTTTTTTTTTTTTTTTGAGACGGAGTCTCACTGTCCCCCAGGCTGGAGTGCACTGTTGCAATTTTGGCTCACTATGAGCTCCACCTCGTGGGTTCACGCCATTCTCCTGTCTCAGCCTCCTGGGTAGCTGGGAATACAGGTACCCGCCACCTCGCCCGGCTAATTTAGATTTTTTATTTTTCACAGGGATGGAGTTTCATCGTGTTAGCCAGGATGTTCTCAAACTCCTGACCTCGTGGCCCGCCTGCCTTGCCCTCCCAAAGTACTGGGATTACAGGTGTGAGCCACTGCACCTGGCCTCCATCACCTTTTAATGCCAGTGTTTAACATTATATTTCAGATCATTCTGCCAATGATTAGGTGCCCTGTGTCTGTGAGACTCCGAAATCCAGGACACCTGTGAGGGAAGGAGATTGAAGAAGGAAACAGGCCAGGAGGGTGATGGGCCTCCTGATAGGAAGTTCAGTCCTGCAGAAAGGCTTGGGATCCAGTGATTCATCCATGACAGGGATTTCTCATGTTTCCAGGACTCATTAGATCCTAGGAGATGAAAGGATAGAGATTCCCATTTAATGCGTCCAGACTTCTGAAAGAGTCTAAGTGGGAACCCAGAGGGCCTTTCACTATCCATTCTTTATCCTTTCAAGATTGGCCATTGGCACCTGGAATTGCTGTTGGTATTGACAATAAAATGGGGAACAAAACATCCACAATTTCTGAAATGAGGAGTTTTACAGTCTAGAGCACAAGTATCCATTAGTCACCCAAAGTCATGGAAAATGACAATGGTGTTAAATCTATGAATACTAATGCATATTATAAGCTGTGAGCATTTATAATAAGGAGGTGCAGCCTAGAAAAACTGTTGAAGGAGTGTCTTCCTAAAGATGGTGGTAATTAAACTGAGATTTGGAGCCAGAACAAAAAAGAAGAGACTTGTGTTGACCCAGAGGATACAGCGTGGAGTGGAAAGGCCTTTGGTGGGAGGAGCACAACGCATGAGAAATGGCCTGAACTGACCCTTCTGAGGTTGACTGGAGATGAGGGTGCAGAGAAAGGGAGAGGACAGCTGGGAGCAGACATCACGTGGAGGAGGCTGAGGACTGACATGAGCATGGTGTGGGAAAGATGGAGTTGTGAAGGCTGACAAGGAAAAGAACGTACCTGTGTTGTGAATACTGTCTGCAATATACAATTTCAAATGAACTTTCCTTTCTGAGAGCAACTGAGGAAGACTTCTAAGGCAGTGTTCGGGAGACTCCTACGGGACATTACCCACTGCTCAAATCATGGTCTCGTGAAGACAAGGCCACCTATATCTTCCACCGAGCTTTGTGTGCAGAGGAAGGTGGCTGTGGGGTGAAGGCTGGTGCAAGAGGGCACAGAGGTCTGGGAGAGGCTGTCTGACACCAAGGCCATATATTTGGCTTTGAGAGAAAGACACAGACCCTCAGGGATTTCTCTATAGTGCGTGCTGGGATGGATCAGCTGTACACCAGTTTCAGCGCCTATTAACACCTACACATGTAGTCATGGATGGCAGTCTCAGGCATCTCTGTGGCACTCCATGTCCTGCATTTCTTCTCTGGTATTTTGGGAGCTGGTTGTCCCAGCTTCTGTGAAGTCTATCATAGAAGGAAGTTGAGTGCCCAAGGAGGGACCCAATTATGTAGACCTGAGGTAAAGGCTTAGGCTAGGATGTGGTGAGCCAAGGAAAAGGCTTTAGGGGACTCACCTGCCCCCAGGAGGCAAAAGGCCACACCACTGAGGAGTCTGGTGGTCATAGCAAGGTCACAGAAAAATGGGGAAATTGTGGGGAGGTTTTTAAGGTTGTGTTTTGGGAACATAAATCCTGAATGTCAGTAGAGTTAACTGATGATACCACTGCCCCTGCCAGCCAGTGACTCTGCCCCCTGCCTGCTCTTCCTCCCTCTACCTGCTGCAACCTTAAACCTACAGTCCAGTCGTAAACCTTCGCCCATGTGGTTTCTGCTCCTGGCTTTCTTCTACAAGACAACAGACTGACAAGGGTCACGATCATTTGCCCTCCACCTCCCTCGCCACCATCAGCTCAGGGCGTCCACTTTAGGGCTCTTTTAACAGGTTATTGCTTCTTCACTGAACATATATGCTTCCCTCCCATTCCTAGGTCTCTATCTATTTTCTCACATGAGATCTATTTCAGGTGCATTTATTCTTAGTGGTGAAAATCCAAACTTAAATTTTAGTAGAATAAATTGAGAAAAATATGTTTAGACATTTATATGAGACAGCAGTTTTTGTCTACACACAAAATTGTTTTTCATTTTTATTGCATTAAATTAAACTGTTGTGCATCAAAAAACACCATAAAAATGAAAATGTAAGCTACAGACGGGGGAAAGACGTGGGGAATGCATATAAATGAATTTTTTTAAATGTGAAATTTAAGCTTCTTCAAAGTTGCTAATGAAGAGGCCTTAGTAGTGACTCCTTAAGAAATCTGAGCCTCTACTATGGCCCTGGTGGTCATGAGGGCAGTATGAGGGCTCTCTCTTACTGACTAGGACACAGAAGGTGATGATGGAGCAGAGGGGTAGGTGGAAAATGTATGGACTAGTTTGTTTCCTACTTCTGATCCTTACAAGCCAGGAGACACTGGGGAAAATGACTCAATGTCCCTGAGCCTCCCATCTATAAAGGAAGAATAAGAATGTTTGATGTACAAGACTGTTGAAAAACTCTAAGCTATATAACAAATACAAAGAATCAAGCACACATCTAGGGCTCAGCAGTCACTCTTGTTCTGAAGTTACCCAGGAAGTGACCAGCTGCAAGAGGATGCAGCAGAGAAGCGGGCACATTCAGGGTATAAAACCTGGACGCTGTTCTTTGAGAGAGCTCTGCGCTCAGTGGGATATAAGACATGCTTTCCAAACAACTGAAAGCTTCCCTTGAAGGAGTGAGACCTGGGTGGGGCCTGTAGCTCTCAAGTCAAAGCTAAGGAAGGAAGTTTACATACAGAATGTCAGTGAATCAGCTGGGCTGTGCCAAGCTGCTGGCACAGAGATACAGGGCCGAGTCGCCCATCTCCAAGGTGTTCACATTCAGCTCAGAGCTATAGTTAGGGAACTGGCGACCTGAGAATCGTTCAGGGAAGTTGCCTCTCTCTCTCTCTTCCTCCTTATAATACTCAAAGATGAACCGGGGCCCCTGACCCAGGGCCTGTTGGTACCAGGACACACTGCTGTGCCCAGAGATAGGAGAGCATCTCAGAATCACTTGCTGTCCTCTTGTTCTGATCAGGTGCGTGGGACTTTGGGTGACTCCAGGTTCCACTGGGCCTGTGGGAAAAGCAGATGGAGAATGAGCTCAGGAGACAGCCTGGAGGTCCTCCCCAAGGTAAAGTGGAAGACACAGGGGTGGGAAACCTGAGAATGGGGCTGCTGTCCTGTGCACAGGACTCACCTGCTCCCAGGAGACAAAGCAGCACCCAGCAGAGGAGCCTGGGGCCCATGGCACAGTGGGGCAGGCAGCACTGCACCTGATGCAGGGCTTGGTCCTCCTGGGGAAGAGCTGAGTGAGTTCTGGGCCTTGACTTTCCTGATGGGAGGGGTATCCTGTGATGTCGCTGTCCTGTGTCCTCCCCATGCAGGCTTCCTTAGGTCTAGTGCTACACAAACCCTGGACTCTACCTATCCTACAGAACTGGAGGGATGGGTGAAGGCAGAAGCTCCTGTGGTGACACAGTTGCTCCTCTGCCTACACTGTCCAAGCTCGCAGGGTGCCCCATTGCCCTTTCACCCTCCTCCCACCTAGTGCTGCAGTGCTCCATCACCTGCCCATCGGTGAAGGGTGAGGAGTCTGTGATTAAACCTCAGCTTCCAGTTCTTCCTGACTGTCCCTGCATCATCTTTCTGATGCTAGATTCACACCAGTATTTCTTATTGTATTTTCCTGTCCCAGGCAACATTCCCAGCCCCTTTCCTGGGTGGCCAGCGGTGCAGACTTCCCAAGATTTAGTCCATCTGATCAGATCCAAAGCAAACCTGAGTTGTCTGTAAATTTTCGAGAGTACAGATTCCCCAGAAATTATTCTAGGGCCTTATCAACTCACAGCACAGACCTACCCAGCTTTAGACTCAGCACCCTCAATGCCATCCTATATGTAGTGCTCTGGACAGTTTTTGTTATTACCTCCAGATCCACCCTGCCTTCAGAAGCTTACCCCAGTGTATCATGTTAACTGGCTCCTCTTTTCTCTAACTCCAGAGTGAGTTCGGCTTATGGGAGACAGGACAGCAGAGGGAGATAGTGTCACCATCAGTGCTGCTTTGCAAAATCTATTCCCTTGGCTCCTTTCTAGCTGGGTTAAAATTCCTGGTGCCTGAAAGTAGTCACACAGTAGCCTGAATGCTTAGCCGCTTAGATATTTCTTTCAGCAGATATCCTAGCTAATGGCTCATAATTTTTTTATTCCATAAAGTCCTAGAACAGGACACAATTTTGCCAAGGTTTTTGCTACTTACAACAAGGATAACATTTACTTCAATTTCTGATACCTTGTTCCTTATTTCCCCCTAAACCTTCACCAGAATTGCCCTTAATGCTCTGCTTCAGCAATCAAGTCCTTTGCTAGTCTGCTTCTCCGAATTCTTCCAACCTCTATCCATTACCCATTTGCCATTAACCAAAGCTGCTTCTACAATTTCAGGTACTTGTTATAGCAACAGTGTCACTCTCAGCACCATGTTTTCTTTCAATCTCTTTCTTACTGATATAGAGAAATTCCACAGACTGGGTAATTTATAATGACAAGAGATTTATTTGGCCTATAGATTTATTTGGCCTATAGATCCGAGATCAAAAGGTCATAACTGATGAGGGCCTCCTGCTGTTATCAAAGGCAGAAGGAAGGGGAAGCAAGCACCGAAGTCAGAGAAAATAACTGAATTCATCCTTTTTATCAGAAGACCATTCCCAAGACAACTAATTCACTCCCACAATAAGGGCATTGATCTCTTTCTGAGGGCAGATCCCTCATGACCTAGTCATAACTGTCCCACCTCCCAATACCATTACATTGACAAATTTCAACATGAGCTTTTGTGGGGACAGGCAAACATTGCACTCACGTCTACACCATGAGTCAGTATTTCCACTCTAAATCTACACGTAAAAGAAAATTTTAAAAAAAGAACGCGTATGGTCCACAGGAAAGAATTCCACAAGAATATTCATAACAACTTTATCCATAATAGTTGAAGACAGGAGTAACATGGATATCCATCAACAGGAGCATGGATAAACAAGTTGTTGTATTTTTATGCAATGGAAAATTAGTCATAAGAAAAAATGACCTACTGATACAACAATATGCATACACTTCAGAAATGCTAACTTTGGAGGAAAATAACTCAATAAAAATGTTATATGATTCCATTCATATGGAGTTTAGGAATAGATCAAGCTAGTCAGTAGTGATAAAAATAAGAAAAGTTTTGGCCGGGTGCTGTGGCTCGTGCCTGTAATCCCAGAACTTTGGGAGGCTGAGGCAGGTGGATCATGAGGTCTGGAGATTGAGACCATCCTGGTTAACACGGTGAAACCCCGTCTCTACTAAAAATACAAAAATTAGCTGGGTGTGGTGGCGTATGCTTGTAGTCCCAGCTACTCCGGAGTCTGAGGCAGGAGAATGACGTGAACCTGGGAGGCAGAGCTTGCAGTGACCCGAGATCACACCACTGCACTCCAGCCTGGGTGACAGACTGAGACTCTGTCTCAAAATAAATAAATAAATAAATAAATAAGGTTTTTATCTCTGGGAGAGAAATTGATTGGAAAGGAGCATGACCTCCCTTTCCTGCATGACGGAATTTATTTTATAATCATTTCGTTGCTGTGCACTGGCATACGCTTTTGTCAAAATGTACCAGGATGTCCTTGTATTAATATTTCTGTTTTACTCTCAATTAAACCTTAAATAAAATTATTACTAAAAAGTAAACAGCTAAATTGCATAAAATATGGGAGTCATTTACAAATATACACTTGTATTCTGTACAGCCCAATTTAAAAATGAATCACACAAAAATAAGAAAAGACAGGAACACACATACCTGTGTAAATTATGGAGAATATGAGAAGTGCTTGTTGACTGAAGTGGCAACACTGAAATTTGGCATCAAAATAAGCTCAACTGATGCGTGGGCTGAAAAACAACTGAGGATCGTTATCAAGGAAAGTTATAGACAAACAAAAGCGTTTTACAATATCTTTATGTGCTGTTGAAATCATTATGAGAACCATGAGCTGCTATACATTTCATAACTTGGGAAACTGGGCATTCATCACTCTCACAACTGAGACTTTCCTTTTCTTTTTTATTTTGACTTTCAATAGATTGGCCAGTTGGTGAATTGATTTTTTTTGCCAAGCAAGAGGCCTGTTCCCCACTTTGCGAGTGGGGTCCTGGGTGACCCGGACCTCCCCCTTTGGCAGCCTCACAGTGGGGAGTTGGGCACAGCACAGACATGTGGGGATCCCTGCACGTGGGGTTTGTACTCCCTGTAAAGCCCAGCTGTGGACCTCCCAGTCCCGCAGTTAATGGATCCCAACTAAATAAACCTTGCCTCTAGGTGTCCGCTTTACCTGTTAGTGCCAAGGAGGGATACAGGCTGGAGAAAATAAAATGTTTGCTCAGTATTATTCTGTACTATATTACAAGAAAATCAGTTGAGGAGTTCATGGATTTTCATCCAAGCCAAAGTCAAGATAATAGCTGAATTCCTTCCTTAATCTACACTGAGAGGACTCAGACACTGTTTTATGCCCACAAATACTTACTAGAGATTTAATTTATAGTCTCTTTGCGATAATTCTACTAGTAGATTATCTTCACCTCTAACAGCACAGTTTGGTGCATCTACTAACATTTTCTTTCAGTAGTTTGTTTACTTAGGTGTTTTAGAACTTGTTCTCAATATATTTTATTCTCCAGAGAACACGTGCCTGGTGTCCAATGGACTCTCAGCCAAGGTGATGTTATCACTTATAAACTTGCAGAATCCCAGATCACTCAAGCAGGTTAAAGCTGTTGCCTGGTGAGACCTGCAGGGAAGATGAGGTGCAGCAGAGACGCACTGGGCTCAGGGCACAGCCCACCCTAGCTTTTCCCTATTCTGCTAAGGCAGTTGCTCCTCTGCACCTGCACCAAGGCTACCAGGACAAAATTCCTCAACTGTAGATCTCATTAAAGATTAGAGGGACTTCCCCCGTCTTGCATAGCTGTAGGTAGCCTAGCAATAACTGAAAACTGCTGCAACATCTGCATAACATGGGATCCAAGCCCTAATTTTTCTTAACCCTTTCCCTCCCAAGCGCTCTCCCGGACTCCCCAGGGCCCTTTAGATCCCAGTGGACCACAGTGCCATCTTGTGGCCAATAAGGGAAGTTTCATCATTGTTTTTCCTCAATGGCCCAAGGAATTCTGGGAAGTGTCCGCAGAGTGAGCTGGGAGAATATTCCAGAAGTTCCATCCAGCAGGTTTTATGAGCGGCTTCCTTAAACCCTAATTCCAACATTAGTTCTAACCCAGACTATTGTTTTGAGTTACTAAGCTTAATATGTCACCTCATTCTGAATAACACTTATCACATAGCTCCAGTTATAGACTTTTTCTCCCTTAAGACTACTATCTAAAGAAAGAGGAACAGAATAAGAGGAATGAAAGGAAATAATATTTGGCTTAAAATAGGAAGAAAACACAGACGTTGAAGTATAAAGAGATTATTTAATCTGAATCACTAAAAATAAACAAAAATGTCCTCCAAAAATGACAATGTTACCCCAAAAGCATAGATCACCAAAAGGTGAAGTCAAATGTTTATTAATAAAAAGTAAAATTGAGTTATATAAAAAGAGACTTCCTACAAGGCAATAAGCAATGGTGGCAGGAGCAGTATCCAATGCAGAAAATAAGGATGGATATAACCAAGACTAGCAAAGGGGTTGCTACAGGAAATGATCACCATGTACAATGCACATCCACTGATCTGAGCACCAAACAGGGAAGAGATGATTCTGGCAGAGGCAGAGGAGCAGCGGGAGATGAGGACTCGCTGGTGCTGAATAGTGTAATAAGGAAGCAAATCAGCCAGGGGACTGTGGATTACATGACTTTGCTTTCTCCTGTCTCCTGTGACAGCTGAACTGGGCCATTTTCCTCTCCAAGGATTTGTTCTTGCACCCTGAGTTAGATGCCCCTGGGATTTGCTCCTCCTCAGATTCCCATAGATGAACTCCCACTCCTTCCTTGTTCAGCACAGTCTGAAGGAGAGGTCATCTCTCCCTCCCCTTCAATCCTACAGTATTAGGGATTGGCACAGACTTCTCAATTGTATTGACCTCTTTCATGGCATGCTCACATGCCCCCTAACTGTGCCTTTTCATTTCCACTAGACTGAAAGTTAGATGTGGGCAATGAAATGTAACACCTTTATCATAGGCTGCACAAGTGACTGCTTTGAAAATTCTTGCTGTTTTTTTCACTGCCTTGGGTTATAGCTGAACAGGAAAAAAAGGCACAATTTCTTAACGTGACTTAACCACAAAAACCTTTCCAAGTGCCAAAAACAATATAACTACCAAGGGATTGCTCTCCTCATTGGTGAGATGGCAAAATAAAACAACAAAGAAAATTTTGTCAAATATTTTAAAGGAGACCCAGAATTCCAGTCCCTCTTATACAAACATTATTGTACGGCCTCCTTCTAACTAAGAGACAGGCAGAGCCATTCCTGTGCCCAGCACCTGGCAGGAAAGTCCTGCTGGAGTCTCTGGGGAGCTGGCGAGGATGAACCTTGGTGATTCTGCCCCCAGAGCAGAGATTCTCAGGGAGCTCTGGACAGCTTCCAGGGACTCAGATGGAGACTGGCCATACTTAGTATTG
This sequence comes from Colobus angolensis palliatus, assembly GCF_000951035.1. Lineage (NCBI taxonomy): Eukaryota > Metazoa > Chordata > Mammalia > Primates > Cercopithecidae > Colobus > Colobus angolensis. The sequence continues at coordinate 10,866,440 of NW_012115154.1, read as the reverse complement.
GAGAGGAGAATACTTAGGGTGTGATCCTTCTGATCTCTAAGCCTAAAGTAAAAGCAGAGTCATTCCTGACTGGTGTGGAGCTGCTTAGTTTCCAAAGCAAAATAGTCCTTATTACAAGGTCTGTCATTGCCACAGAAGAATAGCGGGGCTGTACGTGGTTCATAACCTAGAGTTGCTGCTTGGCCATCTCTGTTCCCAATGACTCCAGCATCTGAATATTCCATGTGAGGAAAGATAATTTGTAAAGAATGAACTGGTTCAGTGATACCTTTAATTACATTCAAAATACGTGCCATGTTCCAGACTGGCATGCTTGTAGGAAACACAGAGCTACAGAGGAAGACAATTTGGGAGTTGAATAGAAATAGGAAAAATTGAGGAGCGCTTAGATGATGACTTCTAAGAACAAGAGTAGAGGGGAGATAAATTCTGAGCCCTTTTGTCCCCACAAGACATGGCATAACAGGGACATCAGAAAATAATCCAGTGATGTGCTGCTAAACTGGGTGTCTGTGAAGGTTGGGGCATGGCTGGTAGCATTTCCTAATTTTGGTTGTCCCAGCATCCCCACCATTGCAGACTTCAGTCTCCCAACATGGCTTCACTGAATGGGGAGCTGGGAAGAGTATGCATATTTGGTTCTTCTGAGTCATACAGGTTGCCTCCAGCACATCCCTAGACTCAAGAGAAAAGCTTTCAAAGTTCTTCAATGCTTCCTACTCAACACACTAAAAATGAGGCCACAGCAACTATAGCACACCTGATTATTTTCATGATAGGATCAGAGTGTGTGATCCTGGGTCTTGGAATGGACAAAGGGACATTTGTGCAGAGAAAGGGTTTCTGAGTCCTCTGAAGCAGCCAAGATCACAGAGCAAAGAGTTATGCTGGTTGGTTGGCAGCTGCTTGCCTTTTACTTGAAGTAATTGCAATGAAATGTTTCTCCTACTTACCTTAAGACAACAGAATGATTCCTTTAGAGTAGAAACCCTATTCCTTCCTGTTTGTTCATTAGTAACATCTGCCATTTGCTCCTCTTGCATGTTCATTCTCAGTATAAATTGGAAGCCCTGCTCGTTTTTGTTACATGTTCTTGCAGCACCGTTTAGAACTGTGGACGGTGTTCTGTTCAGCCTTAGTGTCAGAGATTGTCCACTGTTAGGATAAGGTTTCTCAGGACTTACATGGAGGAAGGTGGCAGCAGTTAGAGAAAAGTTCTAGGAAGACAGGGAATTCCCATCTGTGCCCTGGCCTTACTCAGTCAAAGAGGAGACAGGGCACCTGAGCAAGGAGGGATTTCATGATGGCGCAATAAAGAGGGGTCCAGAGAAACTCCCTTTCAGAGACCATCATTCTCTGGGGAAAGAAATTTGGTGTCTGTACCACCACAATTTCTGGTCAGTGAATTTGGAAGGACTATGACGCCCTACCTAGGTATGAAAATCTCAGGGCCCCTCTTTCATGGCTGCATCTGGGACACTGAGTCCCAGACTTGGAGAAGTGGTCTGATGTCGAGAACTCTCAGGAACCCATGATCCGTAATCACATCAGCTCTGACCAGTGCATTTGATTTCATAGATGCAAACTGCAGCATCACCCACAGACAGGTGGAAGATTCTACTGCAATATAATCATTGTACTTCTATTTATAACAAGTACTATATAACAATATATAATATGAGAAATAAAAAGGAATAGGATCAATATTATAAATAAAACACTTATTGAGTTAAAGACCTCAGGAAAATTATTTCAAATCAAGTGAGTTGAACAGCAGTGAAAACACTCAGAATCTAGAAACTAGATTTCCTGAGCGAATCAAGGTGAACCAGCAGCAGTGGTGAATGCATGCTTCTGTCCATCAGGACAGCAGCAATGGAAAATGGAAACAAAATAAAGAATACAGGTGGCTTAAAGTAGGCAGAAGAAATGAAGTCATATTGTTATCATGATTGTATTTATCACGTAAGGACCACAAAAGTTGCAAAGACCTTTACTTCAAATAGGAAGAGAGGTTTGATATTTTGTTGTAGAAACTTCCAAGGTGACAGGGATAGAAGAGGCTTCAGAAGAAAGATGTTCCTGGGGATGTAGCCTCAGACCTTCCAGATGCCAGATGCCCCAACATATGAAGAGGCATGTTTCCTGCCCTTGTCAACCTCATGTATGTGGACAACACAGCAGCCTCCAATACCTTTAGAAGATGCATGTCTGCCCTGAAGGCCAAGGCTAAGACACCCACTCTTTGCTTGGATCAGACAGCTGGCTCCAAGGACTCCTAGAGTGCAGTGGGCCAGGATTGTTTTCACCACCTGCATTTGCAGTCACTGTGTTTCAGGAATGAATCTGTGGTCTCTTTCTACCCAATGGACAGCCGATGTCCAAATCTACTCCTTTCCCATGAAATGTGAGGATCAAAGAGAGGCCTCTGTTAAGGGTCTCTAGGAGCCACAAGGAGAGAGAAGGATGAGGTTTGTGAACAGGAAGGAGGCGACTGTGCCACGCTGTGGCTAAACTGCTGGCACAGAGATACACGGCCGAGTCCCCCTGCTCTGTGCGCTGGATCTTCAGAGTGGAGGCGGATCCCTCAGGCCTCTCTGCAGAGAACCGACCACTGGGCAGCCCTGATTTGTCTAGTTGATCATCATTCTGGAAGTAAGTTAGAAACTCTGGGCCCTGCCCCGGGGCCTGTTGGTACCAGTAAAGGTACTCATGACCCGAAATTGGATCACACCTGAGAGTTACATCCTGTCCCCTCTTCGTGACTCTGTACCTTGGGGACTGCGAGACTCCAGCACCTGTGTGATCTGTGGAAGTAGAATTTGGCAACAGAATAACGAAAACATTTGTAGTCATCACACACACACACACACACACACACACACACACACACACGCCTACACACAGAAAAAAAATGAAACTACTTTGTGTTCAGAGGACTCACCTGTCCCTAGGAAACCCAGGACCACCCAGCAGAGGAGCCTGGTGCCCATGGCAGGGTCAGGCCAGGACGGGGGCGCTACCAGATCAGTGTCACTGTGAGCAGGAGCAGAGGATGACGGACGTCCTTGTCCCCACAGGGCAGTACCCACAGTGACATCACTTCCTCTCTCAATCGCCGGGACCTCAGGGTCACAGCATTTATATTAGAACACACTTGGGTGAGGCTTTAAATATTTATAAGCTCCATTTTAACATCAATGCACGGCTCATCGCTTTGGGCTCCAGAGCTGTCTGGACCTGGAGGCCTCACACTGTCTCTCTTGAGTTCATCTTCTCATCCCACAGCTGCTCCTCCGTCTGCTGGGCATGTCCTGTAGGATGCACCAACAGCACCCCTAACATAGGGCACAAAGAGGTGAGCTCATTGTCTTTCCTGCAAGTCAAGGTCTCCTGTGCCATCCCCATTCATGACCCAGCCTCCCTCACTCCTCCAGTCACATGTGCCCAACAGGACTGTTCCATCGCCTGGGTTCCCTCATGAACTGTCCTCTTGCCTTTCTTCTGGGATCACTTCCCACCTTTGTTAACTGTAATTCAGAAAAGGTACCTTGATAGAAACTCACAGCGGTCTTTTTTCATATTCCACTTAAATAAGTTTTTTAAAATCAATGTCACCTTAAATGAAGGAGAATGACAATTGAGCTAATTGTTATTTTTAACCACTCTCTTGACTTACTCTTGTTCTCCATCTATTCTTATGGGAGGTATTTCTCTTTTCTTTTTGATTGCTTTCAAAATCTTCCCTTTGTACCTCATGTTCTACAATTTCCCTATGACTTGACTATTTGTCTTACTTGAGATTCATTTTGATTCTGGAATCTCTGAATTTGGGTCCTTAAACATCTCTAAAGAATTGTCAGCTAACATCTCATAAATATCACCTCATAACATTCTACCTATTTTATCTGTTTGATATTTCAATCATATGCAATTCAAAATGGGAAATAATGAAAAATATGCATATTCTAATATATGGGAAATATCCATTTTTTTCTTCCCTGTTCTTTTTTTTTTTTTTTTTGAGACGGAGTCTCGCTCTGTCGCCCAGGCTGGAGTGCAGTGGCCGGATCTCAGCTCACTGCAAGCTCCGTCTCCCGGGTTCACGCCATTCTCCTGCCTCAGCCTCCCGAGTAGCTGGGACTACAGGCGCCCGCCATCTTGCCCGGCTAGTTTTTTGTATTTTAGTAGAGACAGGGTTTCACTGTGTTAGCCAGGATGGTCTCGATCCCCTGACCTTGTGATCCGCCCGTCTCGGCCTCCCAAAGTGCTGGGATTACAGGTTTGAGCCACCGCGCCCGGCCGTTCCCTGTTCTTAAAGTCTTTCATACTTCACTTTTAATTTTCCATGTTGCATTCTAGATCACTCCTGCAGATCCATCTTTGACATCACTAAAAATCTCTTTAGGAGTAGCTGATCAACTGTTTGACTTTCCATTTTGTTTTCAGTGATTGTGTGAGGCATTCCTAGATACATTATTTGACAATTTTTATGAAAGTTACTTGATGGTTTCGGACATTCTCTTTTTTCTTGTTTCAGTTTCCCTTCGTGTTCATTTAAATGTAGCTCTCCAAACTTTCATATCTTATAATGCCAAAATTTACAGTCTTCAGGTTTGCACTTCAAACATTTGTTGTTTGTGTTCATGTTTCCTCATGGCTATGTCCTAATATTCTTCTTACTGGGAATCTGTTTGTTCGATGGTCGTCTGTGACATTCTAGAGAGGCCCGGACTGGGAGTGAACAACACCAAGAATCTGTCAGGTTTACAGGCATCTCCAGTCTAACTCGCAAAGGTACGGGCCCAAGAACTGTCTGCTGCGCTCCGGGCTGCCATATACACCCACAACATAGGTTGGTAGGATCAGAAATGCTCTCTGGGAAGTCCCAAGTAAAGATTCAGAAAAGAATTCAAATTTTCTAATTCTTTCTAGAAAAACTCTCTTCATAAATAAATCCCATTAAGCCATGTAGTCATCATGACATTTTCTTCCAAGGGATGTTACATATATATATATATACACACACACACATATATGCATCTCTGTGTGTGTATACATTTGTATGTATGTGTGTGTGCATATATATACATACACACATATATACACATAGATCTTAAATATAAAAATGGCCAAACCTATGGATATCCCTACTTCTTTCCTTTTTTTTCTGAAACCCAAAACTTCAAAAAATAACTTAGATATTGGAGGTATTGGAATTATATTATGTTTGTAGACTTCAGACTCCTTCTTTTCTTTTTAGACAGAATCTTGTTATGTTGTCCAGGTTGGAGTGCACTGTTGTGATATTGGTTCATGTCAACCTCCACCTCCCAGGTTCAAGCGATTCTCCTGGCTCAGCCTCCCAAGTAGCTGGGACTACAGGTGACGCCACCACACCTGGCTAATTTTTTTGTAATTTTAGTAGAGACAGGGTTTCACCATATTGGCCAGGTGGACCTTGTGATCAGCCTGCCTCGGCCTCCCAAAGTGCTGGGATTACAGGCATGAGCCATCACACCCGGCCTGACTTCATACTCTTTCAAATTTAAAAGCATAACTTATTTCAAACTGGAAATTCCCATACAAACTGACAAATGAGCCTGAAGAAGCAAACGCTCTTATGCTTCCTCAACAGGAGAATACTAGTCTATAAACCCGTTGAAAACCATCTCAGGCATAGTGTGACTTATTAATGCTCATCTCTTCTGCGCCCAGGACACTGGCAACTTCAATATGAAAAATACTAGGGCCTAAATTTCTAGCATCAAAGATTTGTTTTACCATTGTCCAATTTAAGACACTGATGGAAGAAAAGTACTCAGTTTACTGTTTAGGTCCAACTTATACAAAGTAAAATGAATATCCCTTACTCTGAAACCATATGTTCTTCTCTGAGTAAATTAAAAGGTGACATAAATCATGAATTAAGCCTACTGGGCTAGACTGAGCCAGAAGAAGACAGAGCTTTTTTCTGGAAAGGTTAAGTTTCCAGGGTTAGTCAATGTGGTTCAGGAAGGAGGCTGTTACGCAAAGATTTTACCTTGTTAGAAGATGCTGGGATGTGTGATATCCTGGGTACTCAGCTGATCTGGGGAGAAGGGTAGTTAGGCGTGTAATATGAAGGACCAAATGTCATCAGCAGGATTGTCCTGTGAAAATGTCTTTCAATCATCTGAGACATATTTTGGGCTCTTTGGCCCTCTCTGCTCTGTCCTGTTTGGGGGCCAGGTCTCTACATGGGGAGAACGTATTTCTACCACACAGTATTCTTTCCATCTTCACAGAAATGCAGAGCAATTTCTGCAGGTCTGAGGACTTCACTTTGGGTTTGGCAGCAAATCTTTGAGCTGCTCAGCTACAAATTCATGAAGCACATTTCTCATACTGCAGAGCTCAAAGGGAGACCAGAGCATGAAGGGGTGGCCTGCCCCTCCACACCTGTGGGCGTCTCTCGTTAGGTGGAACGAGAGACTTGAGAAAAGAAATGAGACACAGAGACAAAGTATAGAGAAAGAAAAAGTGGGCCCAGGGGACCAGCACTCAGCATACAGAGGACCCAGGCTGGCGCCCGGTCTCTGAGTTCCCTCAGTATTTATTGATCATTATCTTTACCATCTTAGAAAAGGGAAGTGGCAGGATAATAGGATCATAGTAGAGAGAAGGTCAGCAATAAGACATAGGAATAAAGATCTCTGTGACATGAATAGGTTTAAGAAAAAGCGCTGTACCTTGATATGCATATGCAAGCATCTCCATAAACCTTTTTAGTGCATAAAGAGCAGCATTGCTGCTAGCACGTCCCACCTTCAGTCCTAAGGTGGTTTTCTCCCTTCTCAGTAAATAGAACATACAATCAAATCGGGTTTTACACCGAGATATTCCATTGCCCAGGGACGGGCAGGAGACAGATGCTTTTCTCTATCTCAACTGACAAATGAGCTTGAAGAAGCAGACGCTCTTATACTAATCCTCCTCAGCACAGACCCTTCACGGGTGTCAGGCTGGGGGACGATCAGGTCTTTCCCTTCCCGTGAGGCCATATTTCACTGTCACATGGGGAGAAACCTTGGACAATACCTAGCTTTCCTAGGCAGAGGTCCCTGCGACCTTCCACAGTGTATGTGTCCCTGGGTACTTGAGATTAAGAGAATGGTGATGACCTTTAACCAGCAAGCTGCCTTCAGGCACTTGTTTACCAAAGCACACCCTGCATAGCCCCAAATCTGTTAAACCTTGAGTCACCACAGCACATGTCTCTTGCCAGGACAAGGTTGGCGGTAGGGTCACAGATTAACAGCATCTCAAATACAGAACAAAATGGAGTCTCTTATGTCTACTTCTTTCTATATAGACACAGTAACAGCCTGATCTCTCTTTCTTTTCCCCACAGGAGCACTTGCTTCGCTTATAAAAGTACTGGGTCCAGGAAGGCAGCAAGAGATGAGATTCCCTCCCACTGTCTCCACAGGTCACTGCACTGTGTCCAGGGCTTTGATGTCGTTGCAACTCCATCAGGAGGGAAGCTCAGGAAAGAGATAGAAGCAGAGCCCTGCCTCTAGGTGAAGGGAGACTTTAGGCACAGGATTAAAGAAAAGTTAGTAGCCAGTGTCTGGAACATCTACATATAAATTGTGTCCACATTCACCTAGGCAGCACAGGTGTCCCCCAGAGAGGAGTCCAGGGACTGTGGAAAGTTGAGACCGTTGTGTGATCAGATGCCTCAGTCTGGGAGAATCCATCCTGTGGTGGATTGTATTGAGTCAACTTTGCAAAGGCAAGATAAGAAGGCCATTTCTCTAATCATTCTGGGTTAGAGATGGTCAAAGATACGTTAGGTAAAATTTGTTAGATAGATGTAATACAGTCACTATTACACTAGGCAGGTCATTGTGGTCAGACTGAGAGTCAGTGACCAGCAAATACAGAGGCATCCAACAGACCTAGGAAGACCTGTTCCTTCTGCACCTTGTGTCCTGTTCATCTTCCCAAATGCTGGCCAACAGCAGCCAGGCTGCCCCCAGTGTTTGGCAGTGCACCTGCAGGGGTGGCCCCCATAGAATGGGAACAGCTTTCACAGAAGCAGGTTTCCTTGGCCTTTTCCTGTCCTCCTAGCTCAAGGTCCCACTGCATGGCTTGGCATGCTCTGATCCTCTCAAGTCCCTGCATCTCCAGCCTGTCCTACCCAGAGCTCCAGAAGCCCTGGCTACTGACTGGCTCTCTCACCTTCTGACTTCTCTCCTCCAGACTTTGTCTTCCTTAGCTCCTCCCACATATGCATACGGTCTAATAAATCCGTTACAGTGTGAAATTTGTAGTGGCCCTGTTTTATTGATGCAAACCTAATGGAGATGTTCTTAACAGAAGTGGTTTCAAGGAACAACCTTTAACGATGGAATTCTAGAAGTGGATCTCTGATCTATCTAGATTTGTTGTGGGGAAAGACCCTGAAGGAGAGCACAGAGACCTGGAGGAGGTCAGGTGCTGCAGCCACAAGAGGAAGCTTTTTCCCAGGTGTGGATGCCATGATAGTGATTCCCCATCAATTTCCAAGACTGACCTGAGCCCAGCAATCAAAGGGGTGGGCTTTCTTGCACTTAATGCTAGATCTCTGCACAGAGCGAGGCTCATTCTGTCTGGGCCACTTTGGGCCACTTGGGGTTCCAAGGTTCCTGGTGTAGAGAACTCTGCCCAGGGCATCCCTGAGTCTTGGGGAGCGGGGAGGAGGGCAGAGCCTCCCTGTCTTTATGTGCAGAGAGGAGGCAGCCTTGTAGCACTGTGAGTAACTGCTGGCACAGAAGTGCACAGATGTCTGCGAGGGAGCAGCCGACTCCAGACTGAGCGGGAAATCCTCTGTGTTTGATCTAGAGACGTTGTAGCCATTGGAAACTTCTCCTTTGTCAGTGACACCAGCAGCAACTGAGTAATGAATCAGCCTCAGCCCCATACCTGGGTCTTGTTGATACCAGGACATGCATTCATGGTTCATATCATGGGCACACTGCAGTGTCATGCTCTGTCCTGTCTTCAGGACCTGGAATTTTGGGGTCTGGGTGACAGCAGCAGTCCCTGGACCTGCAGAGAACAAAACTGATGCTGCAGCCCCAATGGGAAGGCACTGGGCCTTTAAATCCATGCAAGAGGCCCTGCCCAGGACCCATCTGCCCACAGGAGAGAAAAGGCCGCACAGCACAGAAGCCTGATGCTCATGGCAGGTGCTGCAGGATGGAGGGGTCTTCTGGCTCTGTGTGTTGATAAAAGGGGAACAGGGCTCTCAAGGCAGTCATTCTGAGATGTCATTCTCACTGCCTGGGCCCCAGAACCTTCCTGTCAGGAGAGGACACACCTCTTCCCCAGACAGTCAAATTCAGGATAGATGCACCAGAGAACAGCTGAGAATGAGAAGAGCACATTTGTCTGAATGGAAACAAGTCTATAAGATTTTCATGACCTTTTGTAAACCATTTGTATTTCAATGCAAATTTTATTTCTTCAATGATATAATTAACATTCTAGTGTTAGTTATCTACATAGTGCTGTAGTCTAGAGTCTTAGGGAAACTCCTCATGTCTTCCTGGTGTTTTTGACTCCTGTGTCCCAAATACTCCTTCAAGTATCCTTTTCTAATGTGGTTAATTGACCATAATCCTGTTTAAAATCCTTTGTCTATATTGGTTTTCTCTGTTATCAAGTTTCCAAGTCCCAGGAGCAGGCTCATCAACATTGGAGGAGTCGTTTTGCTCTGTTTCTTGTCAATTCACTGACAGATGGGACTCCTGAGAAACCCAGCTGAGCACCTTCAGCTCCACCTAGGGCCCTTCATTTCCATGCCTGGGGTGAGATCACAGCAGGCAGAACCACCTCACGCTGCTGACTACCCACTGTGTGTGGATGATGGTGACCACCCAGCACTGCCCATGACCTATGGGCACAAAGGTGGCCTGATGCGTGAGGGACTTGGGGAGAGAGGGCGGGCTTTAGGTTAAGGACGAATCCTCTGTTTGTATTTGAGATGTCATGTTTCACAGAGAATATCCTTTTGTGCAGGGTGCCTACCGTTAATTTAGTAATAATTAAATTGAGTAATAAACAAAAAAGAACTCAAATAACATATCTCCTGTCTCCTCCAGGGTTTCACAAGCTTTCCCCGGGGGTTTCTCCTTGTCTATTTTCTGAGCTCATCATCTTCTAATGGACCCAGCCAACACCCTTCCCCCAGGTCCCTGTGTCTACTGTACCAAGCAGCAGAGTTTTATTCCTTCTGGCTCCTCTCATTTCCATGGCTGCTTAATTACCAGTGGGGTGGGTTTAGGATGGCACAGGGCAAAACAACGTAAAGGGCATTATTCTTCTAAGTGCTCTGATTCACACTCAAGATTATATGCTTCCTGGTAGAGCCTCACAGTGAAGGGGTGGCCTGCCCCTCCACACCTGTGGGCGTTCCTCGTTAGGTGGAACAAGAGACTTGAGAAAAGAAATGAGACACAGAGACAAAGTACAGAGAAAGAAAAAGTGGGCCCAGGGGACCGGAGCTCAGCATACAGAGGACCCGGTCTCTGAGTTCCCTCAGTATTTATTGATCATTATCTTTACCATCTTGGAAAAAGGGAAGTGGCAGGATAATAGGATCATACTAGGGAGAAGGTCAGCAGTAAGACATATGAATAAAGATCTCTGTGACATGACTAAGTTTAAGGAAAAGCACTGTGCCTTGATATGCATATGCAAACATCTCCATAAACCTTTTCAGTGCATAAAGAGCAGCATTGCTTCTAGCATGTCCCACCTTCAGCCCTAAGGCGGTTTTCTCCCATTTCAGTAAATAGAACATACAATTGGGTTTTACACCAAGATGTTCCATTGCCCAGGGACGGGCAGGAGACAGATCCTTTTCTCTATCTCAACTGCCAAGAGGCCTTCTTTCCTCTTATACTAGTCCTCCTCAGCACAGACCCTTCACGGGTGTCAGGCTGGGGGACGATCAGGTCTTCCCCTTCCCGTGAGGCCGTATTTCAGACTATCACATGGGGAGAAACCTTGGACAATACCTAGCTTTCCTAGGCACAGGTCCCTGCAACCTTCCACAGTGTGTGTGTCCCTGGGTACTTAAGATGAAGAGAATGGTGATGGCTTTTAACCAGCATACTGCCTTCAGGCACTTGTTTACCAAAGCACACCCTGCACAGCCCCAAATCTGTTAAACCTTGAGTCACCACAGCACATGTCTCTTGTAAGGACACAGGGTTGGGGGTAGATTAACAACATCTCAAATACAGAACAAAATGGAGTCTCTTATGTCTACTTCTTTCTGTATAGACACAGTAACAGTCTGATCTCTCTTCTTTTCTCTACACACAGTACTCATCGCATGTGGATCAACACTTCCCCATCCTCACCTCTCAGCTTGCCAACAAGTTACAGACTCTTAGAGTAGAAAAGGCCTTAGAAAAATCTTGTTTCCATTTCCAGGTGTGCTTTGTAAGGTGGAGTTGTTATTAATATTTAACACAGCTGTTTGTCCTTCATTTCCAAAGCAATTACTCCCTCAGGTGTGCATCCGTGCTGAGACCTGAAAAACCATTAGGAGAAGGCGGAGGGTTGCATCACAGCCTCACAGCTTAGAATTTGATATGACATGTCCTTTGTCTTGGACATCCTGCGGCCACTCTGCTGTGTTCCCAACTGGCCCTCCCCACTGCCTGTGCTTCCTTCGCTGCTGGTTCAAAGAAAGTAGGATCCTCCTAATTTTAGAATGCAGGAACATTTACCAATTTCAGGCCCATGAGTGTCTCTCTTTGAACTCTGAGTTATTTATTAAACAAACTGTGACTGCATTGGCCGTGCCATTCCCACCAGACTTCACAAGATAAAGGAGCTTTATAGATGTTTACCTAACCTCCAAAATAAATTATCCCACCTTCCAACTACTTACCAAGCAAAACTGACGAAAATCAGATGGGATTTTAGTTAACATTGCTTTCCTGTACATTTCACATACAAGAAATGACCATTTAGTTGCTTTTCTCCCTCCCTCATGTTAACAACAGCTCCCCATAGAGCTTCCTGGTCTAGTTTATTCACATCAGTGTCTCTGCTACATCTTGTGATGGGAATAATTTTCTCAAAGCTCACATCTTCTGATTGCAGGCCACTAACCATTTACCTGCTCTAGTATCTCCCCATTGCCAACACCATGATGCCTGTACCTGCAGTGCTGTAGGGTACACAGACCCTCCTACCCCTGGTGTCTTATCTGAAGACAACCCCAGATGGTTCTAGACTTCCCCTCCCTCGAACTCCAGTGACCCATCAATCAGTCCCACACAGAAACAAGCAGACTGTCCTTTATCTGGCTCCATCATTTATTAGCTCTGAGACCATGGGCAAGGCCATTCATTAACCTTCCTGGACTCTAGCCTCATGTAGATCCATCTATAAAACAAGACTAACATTCCTCTCAATGCTTTATGAGCATGAACTCAGATACTGTGTAGTCTCCCATAGGATTGATAATTATCTATCCTTTTATCCATTCCTGTCTCCTCATGCAGGAGAAACTGATAAAAGCTCTCAGACCTGCTAGGACTATGAGTGATGGAAAAGCTGGAATCATCAAATAAGTGCTGGGGTGAGGAGAACCTGGAAGCATAAGATGCCATTCAGTCACTTTAGAAAAGATCTGGCAGAACTTAGGAATCAGGCAACAGAGCGCGAGTGTACCTGTCTACCCTCATTATGCAACGTGAAGCAGCTAATAGGAGCAGGTTAGGTCTATATAGACCAACCTGGAACAATAAAGACCAAGCCTGTTAACAGAAAAGAGTGTGCACACGGCAGGTGAAGTGTACAGGTGAACCCATTTTCTGCAGGTGTACTTGGGTGGAAAGGTATGCATGAACACAGAAAAGAGGGGTGAAAGGAAGCACACCAGAGTGTTCGTATTCATTACCAGTGGAAGGTGGGATTGGATTCGAGGGCATTATTGACATTTTCATTACATATATATTATTTAATTTGGTTATTAAAAAATCTTAACCACATACAAGCTTTAAGTTTAGACTTTTCATCAGGTGTCAGAATTTGTAGCACCTAAAAGAGCAAAGTACAGAAAGCTCCTATTAATGGAACACCCTATAAAGGCCCCCCCTTTTTTTTTTTAAATAAACTGAGGATAAAGTGTGCTCCGTAAAAATGTACAAGCTCCTGGAGAACACAGCAAATCTCTGACTGCTGAGGAGGGTGAGCATCGAGGTCGACACATTTGATGGTGAGATCAGTTCGTGCTGATTATGAACTAATAAGGCTTCTACCTCTGAAAGCCTGATCACCACGGGGAAGTGGAGGATCTCACTCCTTGTCCTAGAACAGGCTTTGAATAGCCCCCTGATTGGAAAAGGAAGAGAAATGAGCACCCTCTAGTGCCTGCATTTCCAAACTCAGTGAGAGCTTGTTTCCAGTTTTACATTTTTCAAGCTTTAGAAATGCTCTTTGTTTCTAATCCAAGTAGCAGTATTATTATGATGTTGATTGTAAGAATACTGCACGGTTATCAATAGCACACAGCTTTCTTAAATACAGATTTAGCGAGTGGGTGGAAGAAAATGCTGTCCTTAGGGAAGGTGTTCCGACTTTGGTATGTTTAAGGTTCAATTATTTAAAATAGCTAGTCTATTTTTGGTCTTTATTGCCTAAAGAGGTAAAACTGCATTCGTCTTTAAAGCATAGATTCAAATCATTTCGGCGAAACTGGGGCTTCCACCCCAATTTTGGGCCTCCACCTACCTCTCCACCATCAGCTCCGGGTGTCTACTTGAGGGCTGTGTTTGACAGGCTGTTGCTTTTTCACTGAACATATGTCCTTCCCTCCCATTCCTAGGTCTCTGTCTTATTTCTTACATGAGACATATTTCAGGTACATTTATTCATAGTGGTGAAAATCCAAAATTAAATTTTACTAGAATAAATTGAGAAAAATATGCTTAGACATTTATATGAGAAAGTGGTTTTTGTTTACACACAAACAAAATTGTTTTTTAGCTTTTGTTGCATTAAATTAAACTCTTGTGCATCAAAAAACACCATAAAAATGAAAATGTAAGCTACAGACTGGGGAAAGACACAGGGAATGCATATAAATGATTTTTTAAAAGTGTGAAATTTAACATTCCTCAAAGTTGCTAATGAAGAGGCCATAGTAATGACCACTGAAGACAACTGGATCTCTACTGCCGCCCTGCTGGTCACTAGAGGGCAGTGTGAGGGCTCTGACTTACTGACCAGGACACAGAAGGTGATGATGGAGCAGGGGTTAGGTAGAAAATGTATGGACTAGTTTGTTTCCTACTTCTGATCCTTACAAGCCAGGAGACGTGGGAGAATGACTCAATGTCCCTGAGTCTTCCATCCATAAAGGAAAAATAAGAATGTTTGATATGCAAGATTGTTGAAAGGCTTTAAGCTATATAACAAATACAAAGAATCAATCGCACATCTAGGGCTCATTGGTCACACTTCTCCTGAAATTACCCGGGAAGTGACAAGCTGCAAGAATATGCAGCAGAGAAGCAGGCACTCTCAGGGCACAGGAAACCTGGGCTCTGTTGGTTGGGAGAGCTCTGTGCTCAGTAGGACAAAAGACATGCCTTCCAAACAACTCAAAGCTTCCCTTGAAGGAGTGAAACCTGGGTAGGGCCTGCAGCTCTCAAATCAAAGCTAAGGCAGGAAGTTTATATACAGAATGTCAGTGACTCTACCAGGCTGTGCCAAGCTGCTGGCACAGAGATACAGGGCCGAGTCCCCCATCTCCGAGGCATTCACGTTCAGCTCAGAGCTATAGTTAGGGAACTGGCAACCTGAGAATCGTTCAGGGAAGTTGCCTCTGACTCTCTCTTCCTTCCTATCATACTCAAAGATAAGCTGGGGCCCCTGACCCAGGGCCTGTTGGTGCCAGTACACACTGGTATGCCCAGAGATCTCAAAGCCACTTGCTGTCCTCTCGTTTTGATCTGGTGTGTGGGACTTTGGGTGACTTCAGTGTCCACTGGGCCTGTGGGAAAAGCAGATGGAGGATGACCACAGGAGACAGCCTGGAGACCCTCCCTAAGGTAAAGTGGAGAACACAAGAGTGGGAAAGCTGCGAATGGGGTTGCTGTCCAGTGCACAGGACTCACCTGCTCCCAGGAGACAGAGCAGCACCCAGCAGAGGAGCCCGGGGCCCATGGCACAGTGGGGCAGGCAGCACTGCACCTGACGCAGGGCTTGGTTCTCCTGGGATAGAGTTGAGTGAGTTCTTTGCCTTGATTTTCCTGATGGGAGGGGTATCCTGTGATGTCACTGTCCTGTGTCCTCCCCATGCAGGCTTCCTTAGGTCTAGTGTTCCACGGACCCTGCACTCTCTACCTGTCCTGCGGAGCTGGAGGGACAGGTGAAGGCAGAAGCTTCTGTGGTGATACAGTTGCTCCTCTGCCCACACTGTCCCAGCTCACAGGCCGCCTGATTGCCGTATCACCCTCCTCCCACCTAGTACTGCAGTGCTCCATGCTGGAGCTCACACACCTGCTCATCAGCGGAGAGTGAGGAGCCTGTGATTAAACCTCAGGTTCCAGCTGTTCCTTGCGGTCCTCACATCATCTTTCTGATGCTAGATTCACTCCAATATTTCTAACTATATTTTCTTGTCCCAGGCAACATTGCCAGCCTCTTTCTTCAGTGACTGGTGGTGCAGAGTTCCCAAGACTTAGTCATTCTGATCAGATCCAAAGCAGACCTGGGTTGTCTGTAAATTATTAATAGTACAGATTCCCCAGAAATAATTCTAGTACTTTAATAGCTCACAGCACAGAGTTTGGCTTATAGGAGACAGGACAGCAGAGGGAGGTAGGGTCACCATCTGTGCTGGTTTGCAAAATCTATTCCCATGGCTCCCTTCTTTCTGGGTTAAATTTCGTGGTGTCTGAAAGTAGTCCCACAGTAGCCTGAATGCTTAGCACCTTAGATATTTCTTTCTGCAGATATCTGAGCGAATGACTCATAATTTTTATGTTCCATGAAGTCCTAGAACAGGACACAATTTTGCCAAGGATTTTGCTACTTACAATAAGAATGGCATTTACTTCAATTTCTGATACCTTCTTTCTCATTTCTCCATGAGCCCTCACCACAACTGCCCTTAATTCTCTATTTTCAGCAATCTAGGCTTTTACTAGTCTGCTCCTCCCAATTCTTTCAACCTCTATCCATTAGCCACTTCCGATTACAGCTACTTCCACATTTTCAGGTATTATAGCAACAGCTTCACTCTCGGTACCATATTTTCTTTCAATTTCTTTCCTATTGCTATAAAGAAATACTACAGACTGGGTAATTTATAAAAACAAGAGGTTTATTTGGCTTATAGATCTGGAGACTGGGAAGTCCAAGATCAAGGGTCCATAGCTGATGAGGGCCTCCTGCTGTTATCCAAGGCAGAAGGAAGGGGAAGCAAGCATCTGAAACAGAGAAAACGGCTGAATTCATCCTTTTTATCAGAAGACCATTTCCGAGACAACTAATTCACTCCCACAATAAGAGCATTGATCTCTTTCTGAGGGCAGATCCCTCATGAACTAATTGTAGCTGTTCTACCTCCCAATACCATTACATTGGCGAATTTCAACGTGAGCTTTTGTGGGGACACGCAAGCGTAGCACACACATCTACACCGTGAGTCTGTATTTCCACTCTTAAGTCTATATCTGAAAAAAAACAAAGAATGCGTATGTCCACAAGAAAGAATTCCACAAGAATACTCACAACAACTTTATTCATAAAGGTTGAAGACGGGAATAACGTGGATATCCATCAACAGGAGCATGGATAAAGAAGCTGTGGTATATTTATGCAATGGAATATTCGTCATAAGAAGGAATGATCTACTGATACAACAATATGAAAACACTTCAGAAATACTAATTTTGGAGAAAAATAACTCAATAAAAATATGATTACATTATATGAAGCTCAAGAATAGACAAAGCTAGTCAATGGTGATAAAAATAGAAAGGTTTTTATCTCTGGGATAGAAATTAATTGGAAATGAGCATCAGGATGCTTTCTTGAGTAATGGAAATTTTTTAATAATAATTTCAGTTATTATTGCACTGACATACGCATTTGTCAAAATGTACCAGAATGTCCTTGTATTAATATTTGTGTTTTACTCTCTATTAATTATACCTTAATAAAAAGTATTACTAAAAATTAAACAGCTAAACTGCATAAAAGGTGGGAGTCATATACAAATATATGCTTGTATTCTGCACAGCCCAATTTAAAAATGAATCACACAAAAATAAGCAAAGACAGGAACGCACCTATCTGTGTAAGATATGGAGAATGTGAGAAGTGCTCAGTGACTGAAATAGGCAACATTGAAATTTGGCAACAAAATAACCTCAAGTAACCAGTGAGCTGGAAAACAAGTGAGGATCAATATCAAGGAAAGCTGTAGACAAACAAAAACTTGCTAAAAATATCTTAATGAGCTGTTGAAATTCTGAGAACCATGAGCTGTTATACATTTCATAACTTGGGAAATTGGGCATCCGTCAGTCTCACAATTGAGCATTTCCTTTCTTTTTGACTTTCAACATATTGTCCAATAGTTGAATTGATTTTTTTGCCCAGCAAGCAGACTGCTCCCCTCTTTGTGAGTTGGGTTCTGGGAGACCCGGCACTCCCCCTTTGGCAGCCTCACAGAGGGGAGTTGGGGACAGCACAGACACACGGGATTCCCTGCAAGTGGGATTTGCACTCTCTGTAAAGCCCAGCTATGGAACACCCAGTCCTGCAGTTAACAGATCCCAACTAAAGAAACCTTGCCTCTAGGTGTCTGCTTTAACTGTAAGTGCCAAAGAGGGATACAGGCTGGAGAAAAATTAAACGTTTGCTCAATATTATTCTGTAATATTTTACAAGAGAATCAGTTGAGGAGTTCATGGATTTTCATTCAAGCCAAACTCATGATAATAGCTGAATTCTTCCTTAATCTACCCTGAGAGGACTCAAACACTGCTCTATGCCCACAAATACTTAGTAGAGACTCATTTATAGTCTCTTTGCGATAATTCTACTAGTCGATTATCTTCAGGACTAATTGGCACAGTTTGGTGCATCTACTAACATTTTCCTTCTGTAGTTTGTTTACTTAGGTGTTGTAGAAATTGTTCTCAATATTTTTTTGGCCTCCAGAGAACATCTGCTTGGTGTCCAATGGAATCTGAGCCAAGGTGATGTTATGAGTACTACTTATAAACTTGTAGAATTCCAGATCACTCAAGCAGCTTAAAGCTGTTGCCTGGCGAGACCTACAGGGAAGGTGAGGTGCAGCAGAGATGCACTGGGTTCAAGGCACAGCCCACTCCTCACTTTTCCCTTTTGCTCTGAGGCAGTTGCTCCTCTGCACCTGCCTGGACACCAAGGCTGCCCAGCCAACATTCTTCAACTGTAGAGCTCATTAAAGATGAGAGGGACGTCCCACCGCTTGCATAACTGTAGGTAGCCTAGCAATAACTGAAAACTGCTGCAACATCTGCATAATATTGGATCCAAGCCCTAATTTTTCTTAACTCTTTCCCTCCTATGCTGCTCTCCCAGACTCCCCAGAGCCCTTTAGCTCCCAGTGGACCACACTGCCATCTTGTGGCCAATAAGTGAAATGTCATCACCGTTTCTTCTGCAATGGCCCAAGGAATGCTGGGCAATGTCTGCAGAGTGAGCCGCCAGAATATTCCAGAAGTGCCATACCGCAGGTTTTATGAGCAGTTTCCCTAAACACTCATCCCAACACTAGTTCTAACCCTGATTATTGCATTGAGTTACCAATCTTAATATCCCACCCTCATTCTGAATAACTCTTATCACATAGCTCCAGTTATAGCCTATCTTTTTCTCCCTTAAAACTACTATCTAAAGAAAGAGGAACAGAATGAGAGGAATGAAAGAAAATAATATTTGGTTTAAAATAGGAAGAAAACACAGACGTTGAAGTATAAAAAGATTATTTAATCTGAATCACTAAAAATAAATGTCCTTCAATAATGACAGTGTTACCCCAAAAGTATAGATCAGCAAAAGATGAAGTCAAATGTGTAATAATAAAAAGTAAAATTGAAATATACAAAATGAATCCTCATATAAGGCAATAAGCCATAGTGGAGGGAGCAGTACCTAAAGCAGTAAATAAGGATGGATATTATTAAGACCAGCAAAGGGCCTGCTACAGGAAATGATCACATTATACAATGCACATCCACTGATCTGAGCACCAAAGAGGGAAAAAATGATTCTGGAAGAGACAGAGAGCAGCGGTAGCTGAGAACACGCTGGTGCAAAATAGTATGATAAGGAAGTAAATCAGCCAGGGGACTGTGGAGTACATGACTTTTCTTTCTCCTGTCTCCTGTGACAGCTGAACTGGACCATTTTCCTCTCTAAGAATTTGCTCCTGCACCCTGAGTTAGATGCCCCTGGCATTTGCTCCACCTCAGCTGCCCATGGACGAACTCCCACTCCCTCCTTGTTGAGCACGGTCTGAAAGAGAGGTCATCTCTCCCTCCCCTTCAATCCCACAGTACTGGGGATTGGCACAGACTTCTCAGTTGGCACTGACTTCTCTCATGGCATGCCCACATGCCCCCTAACTGTGCCTTTTCATTTCCACTAGACTGAAAGTGGGATATGGGCAATGAAACTTAACACCTTTATTATAGGATGCATAAGTGACTGTTTTCAAAATTATTGCTGTTTCTTTCACTGCCTTGGATTATATCTGAACAGGAAAAGAGGCACAATTTCTTAATATGAGTTAACCACAAAAACCTTCCCAAGTGCCAAAAACAATATAACTACCAAGGGATTGCTCTTCTTATTGGTGCGATGGAAAAAAAAAATACTTTAATGGAGACCCAGAATTCAGTCCCCTTCATCCAAACATCATTGTATGGCCTCGCTCTACCTAAGAGACAGGGAGAACCATTCCTGTGCCCCGCACCTGGCAGGAAAGCCCTGCTAGAGACTGTGGGGAGTTGGCGAGGATGAGTCCTGGTGATTCCACCCCCAAAGCAGGGATTCTTAGGTGACTCTGGACAACTTTCAGGGACTGAGATGGAGAGTGGCCATACTTCATCTTGGAGGGGACAATACTTCGGGTGTGACCCTTCTGACCTCTCAGCCTAAAGTAAAAGCAGAGTCATTCCTAACTGGTGTGGAGCTACTTAGCTATGACTGGTGAGCTGCTTAGTTTCCTAAGAAAAATAGTCTCTGTTTCAGGGTCTGTGGGAGCCACAGAAGAATAGCAAGGCCGTAAGTGATTCACAATCTCGCTGCCTGGCCATCTCTGTTGCCGATGACTCCAGCATCTGCGTATTCCATACAGGAAAGATAATTTGTAAATAATGCACTGGTTCAGTGATACCTTTAGAGATATTCAAAATAGTTGTCATGTTTCAGACTGGCATGCTTGTAGGAGACACAGACCTACAGAGCAAGATAATTTGGAGGTTGAATAGAAATAGGAAAAATTGAGGACCCCTTAGATAATGGCTTCTAGGAGCAAGAGTAGAGGAGAAGTGAATTCTGAGCCCTTTTGTCCCCACAAGACATGGCATAACAGGGGCATCAGAAAATACTCCAGTGATGTGCTGCTAAACTGGGTGTCTGTGAAGGTGGGGGCATGGCTGGTAGCATTTGCTAATTTCTGTTGTACCAGCATCCCCACCATGGCAGATTTCAAGCAGCCAACATGGCTTCACTGAATGGGGAGCTGGGAAGAGTACGCCTATTTGGCTCTTCTGAGTCATACAAGCTGGGTCCAGCACATCCCTAGGCTCAAGAGCAAAGCTTTGAAAGTTCTTCAATGCTTACTACTCAACACACTAAAAATGAGGCCACAGCAACTATAGCAAACCTCATTATTTTTCATGATAGGATCGGAGTGTGTGATCCTGGGTCTTAGAGTGGAGAAAGAGATGTTTGTTCAGGGAAAGAATTTCTGAGTCCTCTGAAGCTGCAGAGATCACAGAGCAAATAATTATACAAATAATTACGATTGGAAAGCTGCTAGTCTTTGACTTGAAGTAATTGTAAAGAAATGTTTCTCCTGCTTAAATTAAGAAGACAGAATGATTTTATTGAGTAGAATCCCTATTCCTTCCTATTTGATCATTAGTAACGTCTGCCCTTTGCTCCTCTTGCATGTTTATTCTCAGTATAAATTGAAAGCCCTGCTTGCTTTTGTTACATGTCCTTGCAGCACCGTTTACAACTGTGGACTGTGTTCTGTTCAGCCTCAGTGTCAGCAGAGCTTGTCCACTGTTAGAACCAGGTGTCTCAGGAGTCGTGTGGAGGAAGACGGCAGCCATTGCAAAGAAGTTCTAGGAAGACAGGGCATTCTCATCTGTGCCCTGGCCTTACTCAGTCCCAGGAGACACAGGGCACCTGAGCAAGGAGCGATTTGATGGTAACACACAATAAAAAATGGGTCCAGAGCATCTCCCTACCACAGACTATCATTCTCTGGGGAAAGAAATTTGGGGTCTGTACCACGGCGATTTCTTATCAGTGAATTTGGAAAGGCTATGTTGCCCCTCATAGCTATGAAAGACTCAGGCACCTCTATCATGGCTGTATCTGGGACACCGAGTCCCAGATTTAGAGAACTGCTCTGTCGCTGAGGACTCTTAGAAACTCATGATCCATAATCACATCAGCTCTGACCAGTGCATTCGCTTTCATAGATACAAACTGCAGCATCACCCACAAACAGGTGGAAGATTCTATTACAATATAATCATTGTACTTCTATTTATAACAAGTACTATATAACAATACATAATATGAGAAATAAAATAAAAAGGAATAGGATCAATATTATAAATAAAACACTTACTGAGTTAAAGGCCTCAGAAAATTTATTTAAAATCAAATGCGTTGGACAGTGATGAAAACACTCAGAGTCTAGAAATCAGATTTCCTGAGGGAATCAAGGTGAACTGGCAGCAGTGGCGAATGCATGCTTCTGTCTATCAGGACAGCAGCAATGGCAAATGGAAACAAAATAAAGGATGTATGTGGCTTAAAGTACGCAGAAGAAATGAAGTCTTATTGTTATCATGACTCTACTTATCAAGTAAGGACCATAAATTTGTAAAGATCTTTACTTCAAACAGGAAGAGATGTTTGATATTTTGTTGCAGAAAACTTCCAAGGCGACAGGGATAGAAGAGGCTTCAGAAGAAAGATCTTTCTGGGGATGTGGCCTCAGACCTTCCAGATGCCCCAACGTATGCATGAGAAAAGCATGTTTCCTGCTTTTGACAACCTCAAGTATGTGGGCAGCACCGCAGTCTCCAACCCTATAGAAGATGCGTGTCTGCCTTGAAGGCTGAGGCTAAGACACCCACTCCTTGCTTGGAGCAGTGAGCTGGCTCTGAGGACTCCTAGAGTGCAGTGGGCCGTGATTGTTTTCACCACCTACATTTGTATTCACTGTGTTTCAGGAAAGAATCTGTGGTCTCTTCCTACCCAAAGGACAGCCAATGTCCAAATCTACTTCTTTCCCACGAAAAGTGAGGAGCAAAGAGAGGCCTCTGTTAAGGGTCTCCAGGAGCTGCAAGGAAAGAGAAGGGTGAGATTTCTGAACAGGAAGGAGGCGACTGTGCCACGCTGTGGCTAAGCTGCTGGCACAGAGATACACGGCCGAGTCCCCCTGCTGTGTGCGTTCGATCTTCAGAGTGGAGGCGGATCCCTCAGGCCTCTCTGCAGAGAACCGACCACTGGGCAGCCCTGATTTGTCTTGTTGAGCTTCATAACTGAAGTAAGTCAGAAGCTCTGGGCCCTGCCCCAGGGCCTGTTGGTACCAATAGAGGGCTGCATGACCCGAAATTGGATCACATCTGAGAGCTACCTCCTGTCCCCTCTTTGAGACTTTGTACCTTGGAGACTGGGAGACTCCAGCACCTGTGTGATCTGTGGAAATAGAATTTGGCAACAGAATAAGGGACACATTTGTAGTCATCAGACACACACACACACACACACACACACACACACACGCCTACACACAGAGAAAAAATGAAACTACTTGGTGTTCTGAGGACTCACCTATCCCTAGGAAACCCAGGACCACCCAGCCAGAGGAGCCTGGTGCCCATGGCAGGGTCAGGCCAGGATGGGGGCGTTACCTGATCAGTGTCACTGTGAGCAGGAGCAGAGGATGACGGACGTCCTTGTCCCTACAGGGCAGTTCCCACAGTGACATCACTTCCTCTCTCAATCCCCAGGACCTCAGGGTCACAGCATTTATATTAGAACACACCTGGGTGTTGCTTTTAAATATTTATAAACTCCCTTTTAACAACATCAATGCATTTCTCATTGCTTTGGGCTCCCATGCTGTCTGGTGCCAGAGGCATCACGCTGCATCTCTGAGTTCATCTTCTCGTCCTACAGCCGCTCCTCTGTCTGCTGGGCATGTCCTGTAGGATGTGCCAACAGCATCCCCAATACAAGGCACCAAGGCATGAGCTCATTGTCTTTCCTGCAAGTCAGGGTCCCCTGTACCATCCTGTTTCATGTCACAGCCTCCTCCATTCCCCCAGTCACAAGGGCCCAATGGGACTGTCCCACCACATGGGTTCCCTCACGAACTGCCCTCATGCCTTCTTCTAGGATCTTTTCCCAACTTTGTTAGCTGTGATTCAGAAAAGAGACCTTGGTAACACACTCACAGCAGTCATTTTTCATATTCCTCTTCTAAAAGTTTTGTTTTTTTAATCAATCTCACCTTAAAAGAAGGAGAATGATAATTGAGTTAATGGTTATTTTTAACCGCTGTCTTGACTTACTGTTGTTCTCCATATATTCCTATGGGAGGTATTTCTCTTTTTTTCTGACTGCTTTCAAAATCTTCTCTTTATCCCTCATGTTCTACAATTTCCCTATGACTTAACTGTCTTATTTGCAATTCATTTTGATTCTGGAAACTCTGAATCTAGATCCTTAAACACCTCTAAAAAATTCTCTGCTAACATCTCATAAATATCACCTCATAACATTCTACCTATTTTATCTGTTTGAAACATCAATCATATGCAAGAAAAAATGGAAAATTATGAAAAAATATGAATATTCTAGTATATGGGAAAATCCATTTTTTTCCTTGTTCTTTAACTTTTTCATATTTCACTTTTAATTTTCTGTGCTGCATTCTAGATCACTCCTGCAGATCCATCATTGATATCACTAAACATCTCTTTAGGAGGAGCTGATCCACTGTTGGACTTTCCATTTTGTTTGCAGTGATTGTATGAGGCATTTCTAGATATATTATTTGACAATTTTTATGAAAGTTGATGGTTTCAGGCATTCTCTTTTTCCTTGTTTCAGTTCCCCGTCATGTTCATTTAAATGTGGCTCTCCAAACTTTCATATCTCATAATGCCAAAATTTCCAGTCTTCGGGTTTGCACTGCAAACGTTTGTTGCTTGTGCTCATTGTGTTCCTCGTTGCTATCTCCTAATATTCTTCACACTGGGAATCTATTTGTTCGATGGGACTCTGTGACATTCCAGGGAGGCCCGGACTGAGTGTGAACAACACTAAGAATCTGTCATTTTTACAGGCATCTCCAGTCTAACTCACAAATGTGTAGGGCCTAGAACTGTCTGCTGGACTCTAGGCTGCCAAATACACCCACGGCAAAGGTTGGTTGGGTCAAAAATGCTCTCAGGACACTCCCAAGGAAAGACTCAGAATAGAATTCAAATTTTCTCATTCTTTTTAATAAAACTCTTTTCATAAATAAATCCCATTAAGTCATGTAGTTATCATGACATTTTCTTCCAAGAGGAAATTACATAGATAGATAGAAAGATAGATAGATAGATAGATAGATAGATAGATAGATAGATAGATAGATAGATAGATAGATAGATACATACCTATATGCACCCTCTGGGTGGAGGGAGACTTTAGACACAGGATTAAAACAAAAGTTAGTCACCAGTGTCTGGAACATCTACACACAAATTGTGTCCACATTCCCCTGGGCAACACGGGTGTCCCCCAGAGAGAAGTCCAGGGACTGTGGCAGGTTGAGGCAGTTGTGTGATCCAATGCCTTAATCTGGAAGAATCCATCCTGTGCTGGATTGTTTTAAGTCAATTTTGCCAAGGTAAGAGCCCACATTTCCCAGAATGCCATTTCTCTTACCATTCTAGGTTAGAGATGGTCAAGGATACGTTTGGTAAAATTTGGAAGACAGATGTAAAACAGTCACTATGACAATTGGTAGGTCAGACTACAAGAGTCAGTGACCAGCAGATACAAAGGCATCCAATATACCTAGGAAGTCCTGCTCCTTCTGCATCCTGTGTCCAGTTAATCTTCCCAAATGCTGGCAAACAGCCAGCAGGCTGCCCCCAGTGTTTGGCGGTGCACCTGCAAGGGTGGCCCCCATAGAGAGGGAACAGCTTCCCCGGAAGCAGGTCTCCTTGGCCTTTTCCTGTTCTCCCAGCTCAAGGTTTCACTGCATGGCCTGGCATGCTCTGATCCTCTCATGTCCCTGCCACTGCAGCCTGTCTTGCCCAGACCTCCAGGAGCCCTGGCTATTGACTGGCTCCTTCACCTTCTGACCTCTCTCCTCAAGACCTTGTCTTCCTCAGCTCCTCCCACAGATGCATAGTCTAGTTCTGATCATAAATCTGTTACACTCTCAAACTTGTAGTGGCCCTGTTTTATTGATAATAATCTAATGGAGATTTTCTTACCAGAAGTGGTTTCAAGGAACGATATATAAGAATGGAATTCTAGAAGTGGTTTTCTGATCTGTCTCGATTTGTTGTGGGGAAAGACCCTGAAGGAGAGCACAGAGACCTGGAGGAGGTCACGTGCTGCAGCCACAAGAGGAAGCCTTGACCAAGGTGTGGACGCCAGGAGAGTGATTCCCCATCAATTTCCAAGACTGACCTGAGCCCAGCAATCAAAGGGATGGGATTTCTTGTACTTAATGATAGATCTCTGCCAGGTTAAAGTAGATGTAGTGTGTTCCTACTATTGGTTCATCCACCCACTCATCATTCACTCAACCTCTCATTCACTCATCCATCCTCTGTGAAATTGGTCTCCCCACATGCCAGGCACCAATGTTGGTAAATGCAGCAGGCACAGCCTTAGCTCTCATGGGCTTAAAAACTGAGTGGAGAGGTTGGGTGTGGTGGCTCAGGCCTGTAATCCCAGCGGTTTGGGAGACCAAGGCAGGTGGATCATGAGGCCAGGAGATTGAGACAATCCTGGCCAACATGGTGAAACACCACCTATTAAAAATACAAAAAAGAATTAGCTGGGCTTGGTGACGCATGCCTGTAATCCCAGCTACTCGGGAGGCTTAGGCAGGAGAATCACTTGAACCAGAGAGTCAGAAGTTGCAGCGAGCAGAGATCATGCCACTGCACTCTAGCCTGGCCACAGAGTGAGACTGTGTCTCAAAGAAAAAAAAAAAAAATTGGGGGAAGCACAAAAATAATCAGAACAAGTATCTGAGAAAGCCCAAGTGTGCTAAACGTTACTAACAGACACATGATTCTACAGGAGCTTATGAGACAACAGTTGATTTCAGCTGGAAGTGAAGGGAGTGCTTCCCGCAGGAGGGCTGATCATGCTGAGATCTGAAGCACAGGCAGGAGCTGGCCACTAGACAAAGGAAGACTCCAGCCCAGGGGAAAGGAAATGGCCTTTTAAGTCTTTGTGATGGGAAGGAAGGAGTCACAGAAGAGGGGTTCCCCCCGTGGCTGCAGTAGAGAGGGGCAGGGAGGTGGGGGATGGAGGGTGACTGCCCAGATGGGAAAGGTAGGCCACAGGAGAGACCACGTGAGGGTGGGGGCTGGGGGAAAACCTAGAGAGAGGAAGCAACACATTCACCAGGGAGAGACTGGAGTCTAGATGGATGTGAAATACAAATCCTGTTTCATCCTGGGGGCCCCAGACTCAGGATGATGAGTAGAAAAGTAGGAGCTGGGGAAGTCCTGGCCCTACCCAAAAGGGAGAGCTCAGAGGATAGACCAGAGAGAGCAACAAAGGAGACATCCGAGGACCTGGAGCAGTCCAGGCCTGGCTGAGACTGCCTGCAGAGGCACCTGGCACAGAGTGAGGCTCATACTGTCCTGGCCACCTGGGGCCACTCAGGATTCCAAGGTTCCTGCTGCAGAAAACTCTGCCCAGGTCATCCCTGAATCTTGGGTGGGGGAGGAGGGCAGAGTCTGCCTGCTTTCATGTGCAGAGAGGAGACGGCCTTGTAGTGCTGTGGAGTAACTGCTGGCACAAATGTACACAGATGTCTGGGAAGGAGCAGCCGACTCCAGTCTGAGTGGGAAAACCTCTGTGTTTAATATGGAGACATTGTAGCCACTGGGGACTTCTCCTTTATCAGTAGTACCAGCAGCACCTGAGTAATGAATCAACCTCAGCCCCGTGCCTGGGTCTTGTCGATACCAGTACATGAAGTTATGGTTCATATCCTGGGCACACTGCACTGTCATGCTCTGTCCTGTCTTCAGGACTTGGAATTTTGGGGTCTGAGTGACACCAGCATTCACTAGACCTGTAGAGAAGAACAAAGCTGATGCTACAGCCCCAATGGAAAGGGGCTGGGCCTTGAAATCCATGCAAGGGGCCTTGCCCAGGACCCACCTGCCCACAGGAGAGAAAAGGCCGCACAGTACAGGAGCCCAATGCTCATGGCAGGTGCTGCAGGACAGAGGGGTCTTCTGGGTCTGTGTGTTGATAAAAGGGGAACAGGACTCTCAAGGGAGTAGTTCTAAGACCTCATTCTCCCTGCCTGGGCCCCAGAGCCTTCCTGTCAGGAGAGGCCACACCCATTCCCCAGATGGTCAAATTCAAGATAAATGTACCAGTGAACAGCTGAGAATGAGAAGAACACATTCGTCTGAATTGAAACAAGTCTATCAGATTTCATGATCTTTTGCGTCCAGACTTCTGAAACAGTCTAAGTAGGAACCCAGAGGGCCTTTCACTGTCTATTCTTTAGTCTTTCAAGATTGGCCACTGGCACCTGGAACTGCTGTTGGTATGGGCAATAAAATAGGGAACAAAACATCCACAATTTCTGAAATGATGAGTTTTACAGTCTAGAGCGCAAGAGAAGTATCCATTAGTCACACAAAGTCATGGAAAATGACAAATGATGTTAAATCTATGAATACTAATGCATATTATAAGCTGTGAGCATTTATAATAAGGAGGTGCTGCCTAGGAAAACTGTTGAAGGAGTGTCTCCCTAGAGATGGTCATAGTTAAACTGAGATTTGGAGAAAGAACACAAAATAAGAGACTAGTGTTGACCCAGAGGATACAGCGTGGAGTGGAATGGCCTTTGTTGGGAGGAACATGATGCATGAGGAATGGCCTGAACTGACACTTCTGTGGTTGATGTGGAGATGAGGGTGCAGAGGAAGGGAGAGAACAGCTGGGAGCAGACATCACGTGGAGAAGGCTGAGGACTGACATGAGCGTGGTGTAGGGAAGAAGGAGTTGGGAAGGCCGTCAGGGAAAAGAACATAGACCTGTTTTGTCAATGCTATCTGCAAATACACAATTTCAAATGAACCTTCCTTTCTGAGAGCAACTGAGGCCAGAGATGCAGGAGGAGCCTGGAAGAGAGACTGCATCTATTCACATCACGGTGATGGTCATTCCCTCGTCCAGCTGAGACTGGCCTGGGGGAAAAGCTCAGCACAGAGCAGGGTTTCACACACACAGGGCTGCTCAGAGCTCTGAGGGCCCCAACCTGGGCAGTGTTGGGGACAGGCCTATGGGACAACATCATCCACTGCCTGAATCACGGTCTCGTGAAGACAAGGCCATCTATATCTTCCACTGAGCTTTGTGTGCAGAGGAAGGTGGCTGTGGGGTGACTGCTGGTGCAAGAGGGCACAGAGGTCTGGGAGAGGCTTCTGACACCAAGGCCACGTATTTGGCTTTGAGAGAAAGTTACAGACCCTCAGGGATTTCTCTGTAGTGCCGGCCGGGACGGATCAGCTGTGCACCAGCTTCGGCTCCTATTAACTCCTACACATGTAGTCATGGATGGCAGTCTCAGGCATCTCTGTGCCACTTCATGTCCTGCATTTGTTCTTTAGTATCTTGGGATCTGGTTGTCCCAGCTTCTGTGAAGTCTATCATAGAAGGAAGTTGAGTGCCCAGTGAGGGACCCAAAAATGTAGACCTGAGGTAAAGGCTTAGGCTAGGATGTGGGGAGCCAAGGAAAAGGCTTTAGGGGACTCACCTGCCCCCGGGGGGCAAAAGACCACACCACTTAGGAGCCTGATGGTCGTAGCTGGGTCAGGGAAAAATGAGGAAATTACAGGGAGGTTTTTCAGCTTGTGTGTTGGGGACATAATTCCTGGAGGTCAGTAGAGTCAGCTGGTGATGCCACTGTCCCTACCAGCCAGTGACTCTGTCCTCTGCCTGCTCTTCCTCCCTCTACCTGCTGCAACCTTCGACCTACAGTCCAGTCATAAACCTTTGCCCATGTGGTCTCTGCTCCTGGCTGTCTTTCTTCTAACAGGCAACAGCCTGACAAGGTTCGTGATCATTTCTCCTCTACCTACTGTCCACCGTCAGCTCCGGGTGTCCACTTTAGGGCTCTTTTTAACAGGCTTCTTCACTGAACATATACGCTTCCCTCCCATTCCTAGGTCTCTATGTTGTTTTTCACAGGAGATATATTTCACGTACATTTATTCTTAGTGGTGAAAATCCAAACTTAAATTTTGCTAGAGTAAATTAAGAAAAACATGTTTAGACATTTATATGAGAAAACAGTTTTTGTCTACACACAAACAAAATTGTTTTTAGTTTTTGTTGCATTAAATTAAACTCTTGTGCATCAAGAAAACACCATAAAAATGAAAATATAAGTTGCAGACTGGGGAAAGACATGGGGAATGCATATAAATGATTTTTTTTTAATGTGAAATTTAACATTCCTCGAAGTTGCTAATGAAGAGGCCACAGTAATGACTCCTTAAGACAGCTGAGCCTCTACTGCAGCCCTGCAGGTCACTAGAGGGCAGTGTGAGGCTCTGATTTACTGACCAGGATGCAGAAGGTGATGATGGAGCAGGGGGAATAGGTGTATGTACTAGTTTGTTTCCTACTTCTGATCCTTACAAGCCAGGAGACACTGGGGAAAATGACTCAATGTCCCTGATCCTTCCATCTGCAAAGGAAGAATAAGAATGTTTGATGTGCAAGATTGTTGAAAAGTTTTAAGCTATATAACAAATACAAAGAATCAAGCACACATCTGGGGCTCAGCAGCACTCTTCTCCTGAAGTTACCCAGGAACTGACAAGCTGCAAGAAGACGCAGCAGAGAAGCGGGCACAGTCAGGGCACAGGAAACCTGGACTCTGTTGGTTGGGAGAGCTCTGCGCTCGGTAGGACAGAAGACATGCCTTCCAAACAACTGAAAGCTTCCCTTGAAGGAGTGAAAACTGGGTGGGGCCTGCAGCTCTCAAGTCAAAGCCAAGGCAGGAAGTTTATATACAGAATGTCAGTGACTCTGCTGGGCTGTGCCAAGCTGCTGGCACAGAGATACTGGGCCGAGTCCCCCACCCCCAAGGTGTTCACATTCAGCTCAGAGCTATAGTTAGGGAACTGGTGACCTGAGAATCGATCAGGAAAGTTGCCTCTCTCTCTCTCTTTCTCCTCATAATACTGAAAGATAAACTGGGGCCCCTGACTCAGGGCCTGTTGGTACCAGGACACACTGGTATGCCCAGAGATAGGAGAGCATCTCAGTGTCACTTGCTGTCCTGTTGTTTTGATCAGATGCCTTGGACTTTGGGTGACTCCAGTGTCCACTGGGCCTGTGGGAAAAGCAGATGGAGGGTGAGCACAGCAGACAGCCTGGAGGCCCTCCCCAAGGTAAAGTGGAGGACACAGGGGTGGGAAAGTGGAGAATGGGGCTGCTGTCCTGTGCACAGGACTCACCTGCTCCCAGGAGACAGAGCAGCACCCAGCAGAGGAGCCCGGGGCCCATGGCACAGTAGGGAAGGCAGCACTGCACCTGACGCAGGGCTTGGTCCTCCTGGGTAAGAGCCAAGTGAGTTCTGCACCTTGATTTTCCTGATGGGAGGGGTATCCTGTGATGTCACTGTCCTGTGTCCTCCCCATACAGCCTTCCTTAGGCCTAGTGCTCCAGGGACCTTGGACTCTCTACCTTTCCTGCAGAGCCAGAGTGCTGGGTGAGGGCAGAAATTTATCTGATGAGAGAGTTGCTCCTCTGCCTTCATCTCCACAGTTCCCAGGCTGCCCCATCGCCCCTAGTTCTAAATCCTTGAGGAATCGTCACACTGTCTTCCACAATGGTTGAACTAATTTACACTCCCAAACAGTGTAAAAGCATTTGTATTTCTCCACATCCTCTTCAGCGTCTGTTGTTTCCTGATTTATTAATGATTGCCATTCTAACTGGCATGAGATGGTATCTCATTGTGGTTTTGATTTGCGTTTCTCTGATGACCAGTAATGATGAGCATTTTTTCTGTGTCTGTTGGCTGTATAAATGTCTTCTTTTGAGAAGTCTCTGTTCATATCCTTTGCACATTTTTTGATGGGGTTGTCTTTTTCTTGTAAATTTGTTTGAGTTCTTTGTAGATTCTACCCGTTTGTAGATGGGTAGATTGCAAAAATTTTCTCCCATTCTGTAGGTTGCCTGTTCACTCTGATGGAAGTTTCTTTTGCCGTGCAGAAGCTGTTCAGTTTAGTTAGATCACATTTGTCTTTCTTGGCTTTTGTTGCCGTTGCTTTTGGTGATTACTCATGAAGTCCTTGCCCATGCCATGTCCTGAATGGTATTGCCTAGGTTTTCTTCTAGGGTTTTTATGGTTTTAGGTCTAACATTTAAGTCTTTAATCCATCTTGAATTAATTTTTGTATAAGG
>NW_012115154.1:10798973-10833197 GCF_000951035.1 Colobus angolensis palliatus | reverse complement strand
AATTCAGCTGTGAATCCATCTGGTCCTGGACTTTTTTTGGTTGGTAGGCTATTAATAATTGCCTCAATTTCAGAGCCTGATATTGGTCTATTCAGAGATTCAACTTCTTCCTGGTTTAGTCTTAAGAGGGTGTATGTGTCTAAGAATTTATCAATTTCTTCTAGATTGTCTAGTTTATCTACACAGAGATGTTTATAATATTCTCTGATGGTAGTTCATATTTCTGTGGGATTGGTGGTGATATCCCCTTTATCATTTTTTATTGTGTCTCTTTGATTCTTTTCTCTTTTCTTCATTATTAGTCTTGCTGGTGTTCTATCAATTTTGTTGATCTTTTCAAAAAACCAGCTCCTGGATTCATTGATTTTTTGAAGGGTTTTTTTTTTTCATGTGTCTCTATCTCTTTTGATTCTGCTCTGATCTCAGTGATTTCTTGCCTTCTGCTAGCTTCTGAATTTGTTTGCTTCGCTAGTTCTTTTAATTGTGATGTTAGGGTGTCAATTTTAGATCTTTCCTGCTTTATCTTGTGGGCATTTAGTGCTATAAATTTCCCTCTACACACTGCTTTAAATGTGTCCCAGAGATTCTGGTACATTGTGTCTTTGTTCTCATTGGTTTTAAAGAACATCTTTATTTCTGCCTTCATTTCATTATTTACCCAGTAGTCATTCAGGAACAGGTTGTTCTGTTTCCACATAGTTGTGCGGTTTTGAGTGAGTTTCTTAATCCTGAGTTCTAATTTAATTAAACTGTGGTCTGAGAGACAGTTTGTTGTGATTTCTGTTCTTTTACATTTGCTGAGGAGTGCTTTACTTCCAATTATGTGGTCAGTTTTAGAATAAGTGCGATGTGGTGCTGAGAAGAATGTATATTCTGTTGATTTGGGGTGGAGAGTCTTTAGATGTCTATTAGGTCTGCTTGTTGCAGAGCTGAGTTCAGGTCCTGGATATCCTTGTTAACCTTCTGCCTTGTTGATCTGTCTAATATTGACAGTGGGGTGTTAAAGTCTCCCATTATTATTGTGTGGGAGTCTATAAGTCTCTTTGTAGGTCTCTAAGTACTTGCTTTATGAATCTGGATGCTCCTGTATTGGGTGCATATATATTTAGGATAGTTAGCTCTTCTTGATGAATTGATCCCTTTACCATTTTGTAATGGCCTTCTTTGTCTCTTTTGATCTTTGTTGGTTTAAAGTCTGTTCTATCAGAGACTATGATTGCAACCCCTGCCTTTCTTTGCTTTCCATTTCCTTGGTAGATCTTCCTCCAACCCTTTATTTTGAGCTCACGTGTGTCTCTGCACGAGAGATGGGTCTCCTGAATACAGCACACTGATGGGTCTTGACCGTTTATCCAATTTGCCCATCTTTGTCTTTTAATTGGGGCATTTAGCCCATTTACATTTAAGGTTAATATTGCTATGTGTGAATTTGATCTGCTCATTATGATGTTAGCTGGTTATTTTGCCTGTTAATTGATACAGTTCCTTCATAGTATTGATGGTCTTTACAATTTGGCATGTTTTTGCAGTGGCTGGTATCAGTTGTTTCTTTCCATGTTTACTGCTTCCTTCAGGAGCTCTTGTAAGACAGGCCTGGTGGTGACAAAATCTCTCAGCATTTGCTTGTCTGT
The DNA here is from genome assembly GCF_000951035.1 of Colobus angolensis palliatus. Taxonomy (NCBI): domain Eukaryota; kingdom Metazoa; phylum Chordata; class Mammalia; order Primates; family Cercopithecidae; genus Colobus; species Colobus angolensis. Next base: position 10,831,566 of record NW_012115154.1, on the reverse strand, counting down.
AAAGGATTTTGTTTCTCCTTCACATATGAAGCTTAGTTTGACTGGATATGAAATTCTGGGTTGAAAATTCTTTTCTTTAAGAATGTTGAATATTAGCCCCCACTCTCTTCTGGCTTGTAGAGTTTCTGCCAAGAGATCTACTATTAGTCTGATGGGCTTCCCCTTGTGGGTAGCAAGACCTTTCTCTCTGGCTGCCCTTAACACTTTTTCCTTCATTTCAACCTTGGTGAATCTGACAATTATGTGTATCAGGGTTGCTCTTCTCAAGGAGTATCTTTGTGGTGTTCTCTGTATTTCCTGAATTTGAATGTTGGCCTGTCTTGCTAGGTTGGGGAAGTTCTCCTGGATAATATCCTGAAGAGTGTTTTCCAACTTGATTCCATTCTCCCCATCACTTTCAGGTACACCAATCAAATGTAGATTTGGTCTTTTCTCATAGTCCCATATTTCTTGGAGGATTTGTTCATTTCTTTTTACTCTTTTTCCTCTAATCTTGTCTTCTCACTTTATTTCATTAATTTGATCTTCAGTCACTGATACCCTTTCTTTCACTTCATTGAATCAGCTACTGATGTTTGTGCATTCATCACGAAGTTCTCATGCTATGGTTTGCAGCTCCATCAGGTCATTTAAGGTCTTCTTTACACTGTTTATTCTAGTTAGCCATTCGTCTAACCTTTTTTTCAAGGTTTTTAGCTTCCTTGTAATGGGTTCAAACATCCTCCTTTAGCTCAGACAAGTTTGTTATTATCAACCTTCTGAAGCCTACTTCTGTCAGCTTCTGAAAGTCATTCTCTATCCAACTTTGTTCTGTTGCTGGCGAGGACCTGTGATCCTTTGGAGGAGAAGAGGTGCTCTGACTTTCAGAATTTTCAGCTTTTTTTCTCTGGTTTCTCCCCATCTTTGTGGTTTTATCTACCTTTGGTCTTTGATGTTGGTGACCTACAGATAGAATTTTGGTATAGATGACTTTTTTGTTGATGTCGATGCTATTTCTTCCTGTTTGTTAGTTTTCCTTCTAACGGTCAGGTCCCTCAGCTGCAGGTCTGTTGGAGATTGCTGGAGTTCCACTCCAGACACTGTTTGCCTGGGTATCATCAGTGGAGGCTGCAGAACAGCAAAAATTGCTGCCTGATCCTTCCTCTGGAAGCTTCATCCCAGAGAGGCAGCCACTTATATGAGGTGTCTGTCATCCCCTACTGGGAGGTGTCTCCCAGTTAGGCTACACAGGGGTCAGGGACCCACTTGAGGAGGCAGTCTGTCCATTCTCAGAGTTCAAACACCATGCTGGGAGAACCACTGCTCTCTTCAGAGCTGTCAGACAGGGACATTTAAGTCTGTAAAAGTTGTCTGATGCCTTTCGTTCAGCTATGCCCTGTCCATAGATATGGAGTCTAGAGTCAGTAGGCCTTGTTGAGCTGCAGTGGACTCTGCCCAGTTCATGCTTGCTGGCTGCTTTGTTTACCTACTAAAGCCTCAGTAATAGCGGACGCCCTTCCCAAGCCAGGCTGCAGCCTCACAGAAGGATCTCGGACTGCTCGCTAGCAGAGAGCAAGGCTCCATGGGCATGGGACCTGCTGAGCCAGGCATGAAAGAGAGTCACCTTGTCTGCCAGTTGTTAAGACCTTGGGAAAAGCACAGTGTTTGGGCAGGAGTGTCCCGTTTTTCCGGGTAGTCTGTCACGGCTTTCCTTGGCTAGGAAAGGGAAATCCCCTAACCCCGTGTGCTTCCCAGGTGAGACGACACCCAGCCCTGCTTCAGATCACCCTCCGTGGGCTGCACCCACTGTCAAACCAGTCCCAGTGAGATGAACCAGGTACCTCACTTGGAAATGCAGAAAGCACCCAACTCTGCATTGATCAGGATGAGAGCTGCAGACAAGAGCTGTTCCTATTTGGTCATCTTGGAACGCCCTCCATCCTTTTTATCAGAAGTTCATTCCCAAGACAACTAATTCACTCCCACAATAAGGGCATTAATCTCTTTCTGAGGCAGATCCCTCATGACCTAGTCATAACAGTCCCAACTCCCAATACCATTACATTGACAAATTTCAACATGAGATTTATGGGGACATGCAAGCATAGCACACACATCTACACCGTGAGTCAGTATTTCTACTCTTAAGTCTAAAACAAAAAAAAAAAAAAAAGAATGCATATGTCCACAAGAAAGAATTCCACAAGAATGTTCACAACAACTTTATTCATAATAGTTTAAGACAGGAGTAACATGGATATCCATCAACAGGAGAATGGATAAACAAGTTGTGGTACATTTATGCAATGGAATATTAATCATAAGAAAGAGTGACCTACTGAAACAACAATATGAATACACTTCAGACATACTAATTTTGTAGGAAAATAACTCAATAAAAATGTTACATGATTCCATTTATATGAAGTCCAAGAATAAACAAAGCTAGTCAATGGTGATAAAAATAAAGAAAGTTTTTATCTCTGGAATAGAAATTGATTGGAAAAGAGCTTGAGGACACTTTCTTGAGTGATGGAAATATTTTTTATAATCATTTCAGTTACTGCTGCACTGGCATATGCATTTGTCAAAATGTACCAGGATGTCCTTCTATTAATATTTGTGTTGTACTCTGTATTAATCATACCTCAATAAAAAGTATTACTAAAAATTAAACAGCAAAATTGCATAAAAGATGGGATCATTTACAAATATATGCTTGTATTCTGTACAGCCAGTTTAAAAATGAATCACACTAAAATAAGAAAAAGCAGGAACAAACATATCTGTGTCAGATATGGAGAATGTGAGAAGTGCTTGGTGACTGAAATAGGGAACATTGAAATTTGACATAAAAATAAGCACAACTGACGAGTGGGCTGAAAACAACTGAGGATCAATATCAAGGAAAGCTGTAGATAAACAAAAGCCTTCTAAAAATATCTTCATATGCTGCTAAAAATCATTCTGAGATCCATGAGCTGCTATACATTTCACAGCTTGGAGAATTGGGCATTCATCAGGCTCACCATTGAGCCTTTCATTTTGGCTTTCAACAAATTGGCCAATTGGTGAATTGACTTTTTTCACAGCAAGCAGCCCGCTCCCCACTTTGTGAGTGGGATCCTGGGTGACCCGGCACTCCCCGTTTGGCAGCCTCACAGAGAGGGTTGGGCACAGCACAGACTCACAGGGTTCCCTGCACGGGGGGTTGGCACTCCCTGTGAAACCCAGCTATGGACCCACCAGTCCTGCAGTTAATGGATCCCAACTAAAGAAACTTTGCCTCTAGGTGTCCATTTTACCTGTAAGTGCTAAAGAGAGATACAGGCTGGAGAAAAATAAAATGTTTGCTCAATATTATCTGTAATATTTTACAAGAAAATCAGTTGAGGAACTCCTCGATTTTTAAACCAAGCCAAAGTCATGATAATAACTGAATTCCTTCCTTAGTCTACCCTGAGAGGACTCAAACACTGCTCTATGCCCACGAATACTTACTAGAGACTTATTTATAGTCTCTTTTCGATAATTCTACTAGTCGATTATCTTCAGGTCTAACGGCACAGTTTGGTGCATCTTCTAACATTTTCCTTCAGTAGTCTGTTTATTTAGGTATTTTAGAAATTGTCATTGATACTTTTTTTGCCCTCCAGAGAACACGTACTTGGTGTCCAGTGCAATCTCAGCCAAGGTGATGTTTTCAGTACGACTTATAAACTTGTAGAATCCCAGATCACTCAAGCAGGTTAAACCTATGGCCTGGCGAGACCTTCAAGGAAGATAAGGTGCAGCAGAGATGCACTGGGTTCAAGGCACAGCCCACCCCTATATTTCCCCTGTTACTCTAAGGCAGTTGTTCCTCTGCACCTGCCCCTTACACCAAGACTGCCCAGCCAAAATTCATCAACTGTAGATCTCATTAAAGATTAGAGGGACTTCCCACCTCTTGCATAGCTGTAGGTAGCCTAGCAATAACTGAAAACTACTGCAGCATCGACATAATATTGGATCCAGGCCCTAATTTTTCTTAATCCTTTCCCTCCTAGGCTGCTCTCCCAGAAGCCCCAGAGTCCTTTAGTTCCCAGTGGTCCACAGTGCCATCTTGTGGTCAATAAGTGAAGTTTCATCATTGTTTCTTCTGCAATGGCACAAGGAATGCTGGCAAGTGTCTGCAAAGAGAACTGACAGAATATTAGAAGTGCCATCCCGCAGGTTTTATGAGCAGTTTCCCTAAACCCTCATCCCAACACTAGTTCTAACCCTGATTATTGCATTGAGTTACCAATCTTAATATCCCACCCTCATTCTGAATAACTCTTATCACATAGCTCGTTATAGCCTATCTTTTTCTCCCTTAAAACTACCATCTAAAGAAAGAGGAACAGAATGAGAGGAATGAAGGGAAATAATATTTGGTTTAAAATAGGAAGAAAACACAGACATTGAAATATAGAGAGTTTTTTTAATCTGAATCACTAAAAATAATCAAAAATGCCCTCAAAAATTGACAATGTTACCCCAAAAGTATAGATCAGCAAAGGATGAAGTCAAAATGAGACCTCTTACAAGGCAATAAGCAATGGTGGAGGAAGCAGTACCTAATGCACAAAATAAGGATGGACGTAAGTAAGACCAGCAAAGTGGCTGCTACAGGAAATGATCAACTTGTGCAATGCACATCCACTGATGTGAGCACCAAAGAGGGAAGAGATGATTCTGGGAGAGGCAGAGGGGCAGCAGGAGATGAGGACACGCTGGTGCAAAATAGCATCATAAGGAAGCAAATTAGCCAGGGCACTGTGGATTAGAGGACTTTGCTTTCTCCTGTCTCTTGTGACATCAGAACCAGATCATTTTCCTTTCCAACTATTTGCTCCTGCACCCTGAGTTAGAAGCCCCTGGGATTTGCTCCTCCTCGGGTTTCCATGGATGAACTCCCTCTCCCTTCTTGTTGAGCATGGTCTGAAGGAGAGGTCATTTCTCCCTCCCCTTCAATCCCACAGTACTGGGGATTGGCACAGATCTGTCAATTGGCATCGACCTCTCATCACATGCTCATATTCCCCCTAACTGTGCCTTTTCATTTCAACTAGACAGAAAGTTAGATGTGGTCAACGAAACTTAACACCTTTATCATAAGATGCACAAGCGACTGCTGCGCAAATTATTGTGGTTTTCACTGCCTTGAGTTATATCTGAACAGGAAAAAAAGACACAATTTCTTAATGTGACTTAACCACAAAAACCTTTCCAAGTCCCAAAAGCAAATACAACTACAAGGGATTCCTCTCCTAACTGGTGAGATGGCAAAATAAAACAAACAAACAAAAAACAAAGAAAAATTTGTCAAACATTTTAAAGGAGAGCCAGAATCCCATTCCCTCTTATACAAAAATCATTATATGACCCTCTTCTGCCTAACATATAGGCAGGGCCATTCCCCTGCCCTGCACCTGGCAGGAAAGCCGTGCTGGAGTCTGTGGGGAGCTGGCGAAGATGAGCCTTGGTGATTCTGCCCCCAGAGCAGAGATCCTCAGGGAGCTCTGGACAACTTCCAGGGACTGAGATGGAGAGTGGCCATACTTAGTCTTGGAGAGGAGAATACTTAAGGTGTGATCCTTCTGACTTCTCAGACTGAAGTAAAAGCAGAGTCATTCCTGACTGGGGTGAAGCTGCTTAGTTTCCAGAGCAAAATAGTCCTTGTTTCAGGGTCTGTTGTTGCCACAGAAGAATAGCGGGGCTGTAAGTGGTTCACAACCTAGAGTTGCTGCTTGGCCATCTCTGTTCCCAGTGACTCTAGTATCTGAATATTCCATGCTAAGAAAGAGAACTTGTAAATAATGAACTGGTTCAGCGATACCTTTAGTGATATTCAAAGTACTTGTTATGTTCTGAGCTGGCATGCTTGTAAGAGACACAGAGCTACATAGCAAGAGATATGGAGGTTGAATAGAAATAAGAACAATTGAGGCCCCCTTCAATAATGGCTTCTAGGAGCAAGAGTAGAGGGGAGGTGAATTCTGAGCCCTTTTGGCCCCACAAGACATGGCATGACAGGGACATCAGAAAATACTCCAGTGATGTGCTGCTAAACTGGGTGTCTGTGAAGGTGGGGACATGGCTGGTAGCATTTGCTAATTTCTGTGGCACCAGCATACCCACCATGGCAGACTTCAAGAGGCCAACGTGGCTTCACTGCTGCGGAGCTGGGAAGAGTACGCCTATTTGGCTCTTCTGAGTCATACAAGCTGGGTCCAGCACATCCCTAGACTCAAGAGCAAATCTTTCAAAGTTCTTCAATGCTTCCTACTCAACACCCTAAAAATGAGGCAACATCAGCTATAGCACACCTCCTTATTTTCGTGATAGGATCAGAGTGTGTGATCCGGGATCTTGGAATGAACAAAGGGACAGTTGTGCAAAGAAAGGATTTCCGAATCCTCTGAAGCTGCTGAGATCACAGAGCAAAGAGTTAACGCTGGTTGGTTGGAAAGCTGCTAGCTTTTGACTTCAGGTAATTTCAATGAAATGTTTCTCCTGCTTAACTTAAGACAACAGAATGATTTCATCTGAGCAGAAACCCTATTCCTTCCTATCTGATCATTAGTAGCATCTGCCCTTTGCTCCTCTTGCATGTTCATTCTCAGTATAAATTGGAAGCCCTGCTCGTTTTTGTTTCATGTTCTTGCAGCACCGTTTACAACTGTGGACTAAACTGTTCAGCCTCAGCGTGTCCACTGTTAGGACCAGGTGTCTCAGGAGTCATGTGGAGGAAGGTGGCAGCAGTTAGAGTCAAGTTCTAGGAAGACAGGGAATTCCCATCTGTGCCCTGGCCTTACGCAGTCACAGGAGACACAGGGCACCTGAGCAAGGAGTGTTTTCAGGATGGCACAATAAAAAATAATGGGTCCAGAGCATCTCCCTCCCAAAGACCATGATTCTCTGGGGAAAGAAATTTGGTGTCTGTACCACGACGATTTCTGATCAGTGAATTTGGAAGGGCTATGATGCCCCTCCTAGCTATGAAAGACTCAGGGCACCTCTATCATGGCTGCGTCTGGGACACTAAGTCCCAGACTTGGAGAAGTGGTCTGTCACCGAGTACTCTCAGAAAACCATGATCCGTAATCACATGAGCTCTGACCAGTGCATTCGCTTTCACAGATACAAACTGCAGCATCACCCACAGACAGGTGGAAGATTCTATTGCAATATAATCACTGTACTTCTATGTATAATAAATACTATATAACAATATATAATATGAGAAATAAAAAGGAATAGAATCAACATTATAAATGAAACACTTCTTGAGTTAAAGGCCTCAGGCAAATTATTTCGAATCAAATGAGTTGGACAACAATGAAAACAGAGTCTAGAAATCAGATTTCCTGAGGGAATCAAGGTGAACAGACAGCGGTGGTGAATGCCTGCTTCTGTCTATCAGGACATCAGCAATGGCAAATGGAAACAAAATAAAGGATACACATGGCTTAAAGTAGGTAGAAGAAATGAAGTGTTACTGTTATCATGATTGTATTTATCAAGTAAGGACCAAAAATTTGCAAAGACCTGTATTTTAAACAGGAAGAGAGATTTGATATTTTGTTGCAGAAAACTTCCAAGGTGACAGGGATAGAGGCTTCAGAAGAAAGATGTTCCTGGGATGTAGCCTCAGACCTTCCAGATGCCTCAACATACGCATGAGAAAAGCATGTTTCCTGCTTTTGACAACCTCAAGTATGTGGGCAGCACCGCAGCCTCCAAGACGTATAGAAGATGCATGTCTGCCCTGAAGGCCGAGGCTAAGACACCCACTCCTTGCTTGGAGCAGTGAGCTGGTTCCAAGGACTCCTAGAGTGCAGTGGGCCAGGATTGTTTTCACCACCTACATTTGCAGTCACTGTGTTTCAGGAATGAATCTGTGGTCTCTGTCTACCTAATGGACAGCAGATGTCCAAATCTACTCCTTTCCCATGAAAGATGAGGATGAAAGACAGGCCTCTGCTAAGGGTCTCCAGCAGCTGCAAAGAGAAAGAAGAGTGAGGTTTGTGAACAGGAAGGAGGCGACTGTGCCACTCTGTGGCTAAGCTGCTGGCACAGAGATACACGGCCGAGTCCCCCTGCTCTGTGCGCTGGATCTTCAGAGTGGAGACGGATCCCTCAGGCCTCTCTGCAGAGAACCGACCACTGGGCAGCCCTGATTTGTCTTGTTGAGCATCATTCCAGAAGTAAATCAGAAACTCTGGGCCCTGCCCCGGGGCCTGTTGGTACCAGTAAAGGTACTCATGACCCGAAATTGGATCACACCTGAGAGTTACATCCTGTCCCCTCTTCGTGACTCTGTACCTTGGGGACTGCGAGACTCCAGCACCTGTGTGATCTGTGGAAGTAGAATTTGGCAACAGAATAACGAAAACATTTGTAGTCATCACACACACACACACACACACACACACACACACACACACGCCTACACACAGAAAAAAAATGAAACTACTTTGTGTTCAGAGGACTCACCTGTCCCTAGGAAACCCAGGACCACCCAGCAGAGGAGCCTGGTGCCCATGGCAGGGTCAGGCCAGGACGGGGGCGTTACCAGATCAGTGTCACTGTGAGCAGGAGCAGAGGATGACGGACGTCCTTGTCCCCACAGGGCAGTTCCCACAGTGACATCACTTCCTCTCTCAATCCCCAGGACCTCAGGGTCACAGCATTTATATTAGAACACACCTGGCTGCTGCTTTTAAATATTTATAAACTCCCTTGTAACAACATCAATGCATTTCTCATCGCTTTGGGCTCCCATGCTGTCTGGACCTGGAGGCCTCACGCTGCATCTCTGAGTTCATCTTCTCACCCCACAGCTGCTCCTCTGTCTGCTGGGCATGTCCTGTAGGATGTGCCAACAATGTCCTCAACATAGGGCACAAAGGGGTGAGCTCATTGTCTTTCCTCCAAGTCAGGGTCCCCTCTGCCATCGCCTTTCATGCCCCAGCCTCCTCCATTCCCCCAGTCACACGTGCCCAACAGGGCTGCCCCATCGCATGGGTTCCCTCACGAACTGTCCTCGTGCCTTTCTTCTGGGATCATTTCCCACCTTTGTTAACTGTCATTCAGAAAAGATACTTGGGTAGAAACTCACAGAGGTCTTTTTTCATATTCCACTTATAAAAGTTGTTTTTAATCAATGTCACCTTAAAAGAAGGAGAATGACAATTTAGCTGATGGTTATTTTTAACCACTATCTTGACTTACTCCTGTTCTCCATTTATCCCTGTGGGCATTATTTCTCTTTTTTTCTGACTGCTTTCAAAATCTTCTCTTCGTCCCTCAGGTTCTACAATTTCCCAGTGACTTGACTATTTGTCTTATTTGAGATTCATTTTGATTCTGGAAACTCTGAATTTGGGTCCTAAACACTTCTAAATAATTCTCAGCTAACATCTCATAAATATCACCTCATAACATTCTACCTATTTACCTGTTTGAAACTGCAATCATATGCAAGAAAAAATGGGAATTTATGAAAAATAAGCATATTCTAATATATGGGAAACATCCATTTTTTTCCTCCCTGTTCTTTAACTTTTCATAGTTCACTTTTAATTTTCTGTGCTGCATTCTAGATGACTCCTGGAGATCCATCTTTGACATCACAAAAAATCTCTTTAGGAGGAGCTGATCAACTGTTTGACTTTCCATTTTGTTTTCGGTGAGTGTGTGAGGCATTTCTAGATACATTATTTGACAATTTTTATGAAAGTTACTTGATAGTTTCAGACATTCTCTTTTTCCTTGTTTCAGTTTCCCCTCATGTTCATTTAAACATAGCTCTCCAAACTTTCATATCTTATAATGCCAAAATTTCCAGTCTTTGGGTTTGCACTTCAATCTTTTGTTGCATGTGCTCACATTTCCTCATTGCTATTTTCTAATATGTCCTAATATTCTTCTTACTGGGAATCTATTTGTTCGATGGCTGTCTGTGACATTCCAGAGAGGCCTGGAATGAGAGTGAACAATACCAAGAGTCTGTCATGTTTACAGGCATCTCCAGTCTAACTCGCAAATGTACGGGCCCAAGAACTGTCTGGTGCACTCCGGGCTGTCAAATATACCCACAATATAGGTTGGTAGGGTCCGAAATGCTCTCTGGACAGTCCCAACAAAAGATTCAGAATAGAATTCAAATTTTCTAATTTTTTAAAATAAATCTCATACATATATAGACCCTCTGGGTGCAGGGAGATATCCGGCACAGGATTAAAAGTAAAGCTAGTAGCCAGCGTCTGGGACATCTACATACAAATTGTGTCCACATTCACCTGGGCAGCACAGGTGTCCACGGAGAAGATTCCAGGGACCACAGCAGGTTGAGGCAGTTGTGTGATCCAATGCCTTAATCTCCGTCCTGTGCTGGACTGTGTTAAGTCAACTTTGCGAAGGCAAGAGCCTGCCTTTCTCAGAATGCCATTTCTCTTACCATTCAGGGTTACAGATGGTCAAGGTACATTTGGTAAAATTTGGAAGACAGATGAAAAGCAGTCACTATTATTATACTTGGCAGGTCATTGTGGTCAGACAGTGAGAGTCTGTGACCGGTGGATACAGAGGCATCCAACAGACCTAGAAAGTCCTGTTCCTTCTGCGCCCTGTATCCAGTTCATCTTCCCAAATGCTGGCCAACAGCAGCCAGGCTGCCCCCAGTGTTTGCAAGTAAACCTGCAGGGGTGGGCCCCATACAGTGGGTACAATTTCCCCAGAAGAAGGTTTCCATGGACTTTTCCTGTGCTCCCGGCTCAAGGTCCCACTGCATGGCCTGGCATACTCTGATCCTCTCATGTTCCTGCCACTCCAGCCTGTCCTGCCCAGACCTCTAGAAGCCCTGGCTACTGACTGCCTCCTTCACCTTCTGACTTCTCTCCTCCAGACCTTCTTTTCCTCAGCTCCTCCCACATATGCATAATATCTAATTCTGATCATAATTCTGTTACACTCTCAAACTTGTAGTAGCCCTGTTTTATTGGAGATTAACCTAATGGAGATTTTCTTACCAGAAGTGATTTCAAGGAACCACCTTTAAGGATGGAATTCTAGAGGTAGATCTCTGATCTGTCTCGATTTGTTGTGGGGAAAGACCCTGAAGGAGAGCACAGAGACCTGCAGGAGGTCACGTGCTGCAACCACAAGAGGAAGCCTTGAGCCAGGTGTGGATGCCAGGATCAATTTCCAAGACTGACCTAAGCCCAGCAATCAAAGGGATGGGATTTGTTGTACTTAATGCTAGATCTCTGCCAGGTTAAAGTAGATGTAGCGTGTTCCTACTATTGGGTCATCCACCCACTCATCATTCACTTAACCTCTCATTCACTCATCCATGCTCTGAAATTTGTCTCCCCACATGCGAGGCACCAATGTTGGTAAATGCAGCAGGCACAGCCTCAGCTCCCACGGGCTTAAAAATTAGGTGGAATAAAAAAATAACCAGATAAGTATCTGAGAAAGCCCAACTGCACTAAAGGTTACTAACAGACACATGAATCTGTGAGAGCTTATGAGAGGAAAGTTGATCTCAGCTGGGAGGGGAGGGAGTGCTTCCCACAAGAGGGTCTGATCATGCTGAGATCTGGGGGACAGGTGGGAGCTGGCCACTGCAGAAAGGAAGCCTCCAGCCCAGTGCAGAGGAAATGGGCTTTGAAGTCTCTGTGATAGGAATGAAGGAGGCACAGGAGAGGCTGCCCTCATGGCTGCAGTAGAGAGCGGCAGGGAGGTGGGGGGAGGAGAGACCCAGCAAGTCCTTGGAGGGTCACTGCCCAGATGGGAAAGGTGGGCCACAGGAGAGACCACATGAGGGTGGGGGCTGGGGAAACCCTAGAGAGAGGAAGCAATAAGGTCACCAGAGAGAGATGGGAGTCTAGATGGATCTGAAATACACATCCTGCTTTATCCTGGGGGCCTCGGACTCAGGATAGAAAAGTAGGAGCTGGGGAAGCCCTTGCCCCACCCCAAAAGGAGAGCTCTGAGAAAAGAACAGATAGAGCAACAAAGGAGACATCTGAGGACCTGGGACCAGTCCAGGCCTGGCTGAGACTGCCTGCAGAGGCACCTGGCACAGAGCGAGGCTCATACTGTCTGGGCCACTTGGGGTCACTCGGGGTTCCAAGGACCCTGGTGTAGAGAACTCTGCCCAGGGCATCGCTGAGTCTTGGGTGAGGAAGGAGGGCAGAGCCTGCCTGGCTTTATGTGCAGAGAGGAGGCAGCCTTGCAGCGCTGTGAGTAACTGCTGGCACAGAAGTACACAGATGTCTGTGAGGGAGCAGCCGACTCCAGCCTGAGTGGGAAATCCTCTATGTTTGATCTGGAGACACTGTAGCCATTGGAAACTTCTCCTTTGTCAGTGACACCAGCACCAACTGAGTAATGAATCAGCCTCAGCCCCATGCCTGGGTCTTGTCGATACCAGTACATGGAGTCATGGTTCATATCCTGGGCACACTGCGGTGTCGTGCTCTGTCCTGTTTTCAGGATCTGGAATTTTGGGGTCTGAGTAACACCAGCATTCACTGGACCTGTGGAGAAGGAGAACAAAGCTGATGCTGCAGCCCCAGTGGTAAGGTGCTGAGCCTTGAAATCCACACAAGGGGCCCTGCCCGGGACCCACCTGCCCACAGGAGACAAAAGGCTGCACAGCACAGGAGGCCGATGCTCATGGCAGGTGCTGCAGGACGGAGGGGTCTTCTGGGTCTGTGTGTTGATGAAAGGGGAAGAGGACTCTCAAGGGAGTCATTCTGAGACCTCATTCTCCCTGCCTGGGCCCCAGGGAGGGAGAGGCCAGGAGAGGCCACGCCTCTTCCCCAGATGGTCAAATCCAAAATAAATGCACCAGTGAACAGCTGAGAATGAGAAGAACACATATGTCTGAATTGAAACAAGTCTAAAAGATTTTCATGACCTTTTGTAAACAGTTTGTAATTCAATGTAAATTTTATTTCTTCAACGATATAATTAATATTCTAGTGTTAGTTATCTACATAGTGCTGTAGTCTAGAGTCTTAGGGAAACTCCTCATGTCTTCCTAGTGTTTTTGACTCCTATGTCCCAAATACTCCTTCAAGTATCCTTTTCTAATGTGGTTAATTGACCATAATCCTGTTTAAAATCCTTTGTCTATATTGGTTTTCTCTGTTATCAAGTTTCCAAGTCCCAGGGGCAGGCTCATCAACATTGGAGGAGTCGTTTTGCTCTGTTTCTTGTCAACTCACTGACAGATGGGACTCCTGAGAAACCCAGCTGAGCACCTTCAGCTCCACCCAGGGCTCTTGCTTTCCATGCCTGGGGTGAGACCACAGTAGGTAGAACCACCTCACGCTGCTGACTACCTTCTATGTGTGGACGATGGTGGCCACCCAGCACTGCCCATGACCTATGGACACAAAGGTGGTCTTATGCATGAGAGACTCAGGGAGAGAGGGCAGACTTTAGGGTAAAGAAGAGTGCTCTGTTTTAATTTGAGTTGTCATGTTTCATAGGGGGTAGCCCTTTGTGCGGGATTCCTGCCATTAATTTAGTAATAAATAAAAAGGAGCTCAAATAACATATCTTGGTGTACAGAGTCCCACAATTGTTAGGACACCACAGTCAAGATAACATTGTCATGTTCTTCAAATTCTTACCAATTTTGGAACAAAGGGGATGCTAATAAGTTGTATGGCTGGTTCTGAGTACATAATTGTGTTTCATATTCTGCTCACCTCCCCATGTGCTGTTTTCCTTTTTAGCACAAGCACATGACCAGGGTCTGGGTCACTCAGTATCAGTGGGACTTTGGATCCCATCAATGGGACTGTGTTCTGTGAAGAACACAGAAGTTAAAGTCACAGCAAAGGACCACCTGGTACTATTTACCTGCAAGCTGGGGTCCAACAAACCAATGAGTGGATGCCACATATGTGATCAGTATTTCTCTAGTCCAGAAAACAGAGAGACACACAGCAAAAGAGCCTTGTGCCCAGGCAGTGCCAGAACAGAAAGGGGAATTTTCTACCTCAAGGCTCATGTTTTATGGGTTGGACACTTGGGGTCAAGGAAGAGAGAACCCTTTTCTCAATGTGACATTATCTGTCAATGGAGTCACCATTGCACATGGTGCGCTTGGTCCCAGTGTACTCTATGTGCTCAGGAAGCAGAGCTAAATCACAGCTAAATATTGTCTGATGGAAACTCAAAATAATGTTCTCGGAGATTGTTTTTGTCAGAATATCATTATAAAATAATTTAAGTGAATGAGTGTATGAGAAAAATAATGAAGATGAATGAACAAATTATGTGGAAATAGCCTCTTCCAGCTGGGAAGATTTTTGATGTCATTTCATCATTTTGTCTATCTCCAGGCAGGATTATCCCTAACATGGATCAGGTATCTCTCAGGGTTCTGGAAGTGTTTGAAACCCTTCTAAAGCCATAAAAATCTTTTCTTCTAATTTTTTAAATTTTACTTTAAGTTTTGGGATACATGTGCAGAATGTGCAGGTTTGTTACATAGGTAAACATGTGCTACTGTGGTTTGCTGCACCCATCAACCTGTCATCTAGGCTTTAAGCTTCGCAGGCATTAGTTATTCCCCTTAATGCTCTCCCTCCCCTCACCGTCTACCCTCCGACAGGCTCCAGTGTGTTTTGTTCCCCTCCCTGTGTTCATGTGTTCTCTTTGTTCAACTCCCACTAAGTGAAAACATGCAGTGTTTGGTTTTCTCTTCCTGTGTTAGTTTGCTGAGGATAATGGCTTCTTGCTTCATCCATGTGCCTGCAAAGGACATGATCTCATTCTTTTTTATGGCTGCATAGTATTCCATGGTGTATATGTGTCACATTTTCTTTTCTTTTTTTTTTTTTTTTTTTTTTTTTTGAGGCGGAGTCTTGCTCTGTCGCCCGGACTGGAGTGCAGTGGCCAGATCTCAGCTCACTGCAAGCTCCGCCTCCCGGGTTTATGCCATTCTCCTGCCTTAGCCTCCCGAGTAGCTGGGACTACAGGCGCCCGTCACCTCGCCCGGCTAGTTTTTTTGTATTTTTAGTAGAGACGGGGTTTCACCGTGTTAGCCAGGATGGTCTCCATCTCCTGACTTCGTGATCCACCCGTCTCGGCCTCCCAAAGTGCTGGGTTTACAGGCTTGAGCCACCGCGCCCGGCCTTGTCACATTTTCTTTATCCATTCTATCAATGATGGGCATAGCCATAAATATCTTTAGGAGCACCTCCCTCTCTTGAATATTTACCTGTGTACTAAAGAGGAAGTGTTTTAATAGTTAGAGGTTGTAAATTTCCGTTAAAAATATACCTGAGCAAAACTATTTTCTAGTGATAAATATCACTGGTTGTCAGGGATGGAGGAAGGCATTGCACAGAGGAATGAGAAAACTCTCTGCGTGATGGAAATATTTGACATCTTAATAGGGATGGGGATTAGAAGGGTCTATACACATATGTTGCTCCAAAATCACTGATCTGTTCATTTAAAATGTGTAATGTTTTATATAATCTATATATTAATAAAATTGATTTTTAAATATCTGAGGAGATATGTATGCTACATTCTTTAGTTAATTTCATGTAAAGAATCATCAGGCATATATATTTCCACTTCTGTGACTTCTAAGTTCTCAGCTTAAGATTTCTAGGCAGAATGTGTCTGAATCTGCCTTTGTGCATGGCAAGGGTGCAAGAGGCTGTCTGAGATTAACAAAGGGAATCAAGATATTTAGATTCCTATTATAGGCTAGATATTTTATGATACTAAATTATGTATATGGCCTTATAGATGGACTGTATTAGTCTCATTTTATAGATTAACAAAACAAAAAGCAAACTAAACCTAACCTGTCAAGAGCTGGCCTCAGGTAGCGATGTGGTGGTGTTAGAGTGGGAGTCAGGGCTGGGTGCCATGGCGTTTTTTCAGAGTTCTTTCCCCACACTGTCTCCAGGATAAATTCACCTCCGTCTATGATGTTATTGGAGCCAGCAGGTCTGATCTGATTCTGAAAGTTAGGCATCGCTCTTTATGAAAATGCCTTATAGCACAGAGCTATAAACACAGGGATTAGAGACTGACAGGTCAGAGCTGGACACCCAGTACTGCATCCTAATAGCCATTTAATGTGATCATGTTATTTAACCTGTGGGTCAATTCCCTCCTCTCTGTAAAATGAGAATAGCATTTGTGTCTTAAGGCTTTTTCTGACAGTTGAATTTCTAATTAACTGAAATTTTGCAAATGAAGGACTTCTATTTTGTGCATAGTAAAATGACAATAAAGGATGGAATTATGATTTTTTTCTGAGTCTTCTCTGTGCAGCATAATTGAACCGTAAAGGTGCATTGATGCACTCAGAGCCTGCACCTCGGCAAATGACCCTGCCACTCATGTGATGCATTGTTTTATAGAAACAGTCAAATACTATGCATTTATTACCACAGACCTTAAATGTGTTATATATACACAAGGAAATAGTATCAAAAAAGAAGAAAATCTAGCCATATGTGACAATGTGGATAAACCTGAAGGACATTATGGTAAGTGAGTAAGCCAGACACAGAAAGACAAATACTGCATGACTCTTTTTTCTTTTCTTTTTTTTTTTTTTGAGATGGAGTCTCTCCCTGTTGCCCAGGCTGGAGTGCAATGGCGCAATCTCAGCTCACAGCAACCTCCAACTCCTGGGTTCAAATGATTCTCCTGCCTCAGCCTCCTGAGTAGCTGGGATTACAGGCGCCTACCACTATGCCCGGCTAATTTTTGTATTTTTAGTAGAGTCGGGGTTTCACCATGTTGGCCAGGCTGGTCTCCAACTCCTGACCTCATGTGATGTGCCCACCTCGGCCTCCCAAAGTGCTGGGATTACAGGCGTGAGCCATCATGCCTTTTTCTACTTTTATAAGGCAACCTAAATAGTCAAAAACTCATGGAAGTAAAAACTAAAACATTGGTTTCCACGGGCTAGGGATTGGTGGAAATGGGGAGTTGCTGTCAACAGGTACAAAATTCCCAGTTAAGCAGGATGAGGAAGTTCTAGAGAGCTACTGTACAGCCTTGTTTCCGTGGACTATGACACTCTGCTGTATACTTAAAAGCCTGTTAAGAGGATAGATCTCATATTAAATGTCCTCACTAAAATTTTTTTTAAAAGGTAGTAAAAGGAGGTGGGTAACTAAAGAGAAAGATTTTAAAAGAGGACATTTGTATAATTCAGAAACATTAAAGTACTGTGAATTAGCAAAATAATTTAATAAATAAATTTCAAAATAATTCAGTAACTACATTTCAATATTAATTGCCTTAATACTGTCAAAGGCAAGAAATGTACTTTTTAAAAAAATTGTCTTATCTGTTTTTCTGAATTTTATTTTTTGTTTCATTTTTAAATTTATGTGGCACAATCCCTTGTACAAAGCGGGGGGCTTAAAATGTTTGTGAAATCAATAAATTAAGTAATGAATAATAATGATTTGTGTCTTTTCCCTCATAATAAATTACATCAGGTAGAGGAAAACTACACTTTCCTTTAAAAACATCCCATTCCCTTTGCTGTGCACTGAGAAAACTCTCTCCTCACACAGGCTTCATTAAAGAGATCACCTGGCCTCATTCACAGCACAGCTATGGTGCAGAAAATTGCACCTCTCTTTTTTTGTCACAATGAAGGATGAATGAATATGGTTAGCCTGGAAGTTGTATGTTCCTTGGACTTGTCAGCAAAGAGACTATAATGATCATATATAATGCCTGACTTTCTCTTCCTGCTAATGGGGACCTGGAAAGGGAAGACCATGTGAGAAGACAAATCTGCAGAGTGGGGACAGTGGGTAGAGGTGTTGGAGGAACAGACTGCAGCCAGTTATGTTCTTTTCAATTAACTATTTATTGATACATATTAGATGTACATATTTTTAAGTAGATGTGATCATTGATACATTAATATAATCAAATCATGGTCATTGGAATAGGCATCATTTTAAATATTTGTCTTTTCTTTACCTTAGGAACATTTGAATTATTCTCTTCTAGCTATTTTGAAATGCACAATTGGTTGATGTTAAGTACAGTGACCTTACTACCGATCTATCCAACGCTAGGTCTGGTTTCTTCCATCTAAGGGTATATGAGACCCAGGAAAGGTGTTTCGGTCAAAAGTATGCACAGTTAGATGACACTTATTTTGCATGATTTCTGTCAGAATCAAAACAGATCTCATCAAGAAGCAGCAGAGGTAACTTGGGAAAGGCCTGTTGGATCACCAGATCCTGAGTCCCTCTGGCTGCCAACATCCCTTTCGTGGTCTTTTTCTGAGTGGAGGCAGGAATGTTTTGGCATTTCAATAGGAAACTTGCCTTTCTATTTACTTCCTCTGCAGGCCATCCTTTGCCCACTGTACCCTTAGGCAGGTCCCTGGCTCTGCTACCCCATGTATCATTCCTGCCCTGAAGGGTCCCAAAACTTAAGGTGGAGCAGGTGGAGCACAGTGTCCACATGTCCATGTCACACCTTACTCTGCCCACTGCTGTCCCTGCCCTGACACTGATTCCCAAGCCCTTGATGCCCCAGCCCCTTCACCGTCCACTGGCCAGACACACACAGAGACACTCTCTTGTTGGTACAAACTGAGGCCTTTCACACCCCTATCCTTCCCTGGACAGTGAGAGGTCTGTGTTTAACTCAGAACCAACTCTGAACTCAAATGGCCTCCACCTGATGCTAGCAGGCAGCCAGGCATTCTCTTCAGCCTTCCTCTTCTGGGTCACCTGCCCTCCCCTCCCCAGGGTTCCCAGCAGCATTGCGGAGACACAGCGCCTCCAAGTGGCTATAGATCCACAGTCTCAGAGATTCTCACCTTATGACCTTATGAGCTCTAGATTGTCCAAATCAGTAACAGAGACCCTGCATCCCGCTCCTGCAACCCCCACCCTCTCACATACACCCTCTCTAAGCTTTCCCAGATAGCCAATTTAGGGTTAATCTTTAAATCCTCCCTTAGCCAGTGGAGACAAAAGGGTGCATTAACCAACATTTTGATTGCAAAATTAATAGTTGTTATGGCATTGCAATTTGTATGATAAGGTGGAAGAGAAGAGCCTAAATAAGACAAGGCATAGAATTAAACAGTGTGAGGATATCCAGCAGAATGATCTTGGAAAAATACTTCATATCTCCTTTTGATTTATAAGATGCATGTGTCTTCACATTTTGTATTTAGAGTCATTATTACCAAATATAGTGCATTTAATAAAAGGGACTTCCAGTTTTTACGTATTTGATTCTGAATTTATAAAAAATTTTTGAAATAAACAATCCTATTGGCTATAACTTAGGCAGACCGAGTGGTCTGACGTTTCCCATGACTAGTCAGAAGCGCCTACAAGCTCCCCCAGTGACCCAGTGCCTCTTAGTAATGCAATCCAAAGATAAACTATTTTCATGTGGATGAATCTACAGGAGAAAATGCACACACATACACACTCACACACAGACACAACACACTCACAAATACACTCTCTCACACACACACACACACAGTATCTTCTTATTGCAAGGATGATAAGATTCTCTTACTGCGCACAGCAAGTTTTTCTCTCAGCATTTTAGGTTGGTTTCTGGGATGCACCCCTGATGATGTTTCCAGACTCACAAAGATGTGGTTTTGGAAAAGCGTGGTTGTGGTGAGGAATTTCTTTTACTGGATCATGGGACTGGATAAATATTATTATAACATAAATTTCTTTGTTCCAAATGGACATTTGTGAATTCCAGCTTTAGATATAGTTACGGTACTGGGTAGTACTGCTCACTAATTCTGATTGGGAAAACACATTTGCTTGGAATATTGCAGAAATTGTATGGAAAATGGAGATGAACTATAATGACTCTCTGTTATATTTCAGGTAAAAGGAGCCCCTTTTGAAGGGAAAACAGTAATAGATAATATTTCAGAGCTCTGTATAAATGGACATTAATTTATTCATTTCACAAACATCAAGTAGTATCAATTACATACCTGAATTTTCCTCTGAATGTAAAGGAAAGAGAATGATATACTACAGTACCAGGGAATGTCAGGGTAAGAAGCAAAGAGGAAGGGAGATGTGAGTCAGTCCTTGATAGATGAGCAGTGTCTGGCCCTGTTTGGGGAGAATACAGTTTGTTCCAGGCTGTGGAAATAGCACAAATACACGGGATGTTAAAGCCTGTAAAAGCTCTAGAGCCTACGCTTTCCTAACCTGCTGTATTTCCTGCACAACCACACTTCCCTTTCTCTATGCAGGTGAACTTTAGAAGACATGGGCCCCAGGAAAGTGGGGTGAGCCGGGTCAGAGGCTCTGGAAGCTTCAAACGTCTCCATTCTTTGTACCATCTGTCAGTATTTAATTTTTTACCCCCATTCTTAGCAAATGTTAATTTTTTTTAAATAATGTTTTTAAAGTAATCATATATTTTCTCATTTTTGTAACACACAGCACTGTCAATCAGGCATGAGATGAGCCTATAAGTTAATTTCATAATTTCACAGAACTTTACTATTATTTCATATCAGCAAAGACATGAGTCAATTTCCTTATCATGTATAGCTTGGGTTATGTGCATAATTTCCTTTCATTTTCAAAAAATATTAAAAAGAAATTGAGGACTTCGATATTATCTTTGAAAACCTTAGGTTAGGGACTGCTACACTAGCCAGTTCTCACCTCCTAACCTCTTTGTCTCTCTTTCCATCTATGATCCCTTGATTCCCCTGGAGCTGTTCTGTCCGAAGATTCTAAAGATGAATTGAAATTACCACATGATTTTATTATTTCTTACACGGTCTATCTGTAGTCCATCCCAGAATAGCCAGCTCTGAACAATTTTGTTTTGCATTTGTCTCTTCAAATCTATTTATTGATTCACTGATTCAAAACATGTGATTTTTAATACCTTCCTTGTCAGATATAAAACGTCAGGATTAATGGATAAAATGTCCAACAAAGTGCCAACCTGCAGAAAGCTCAAAGCTGAGAAAGATACGCATTTATTTAGTAGATATTTACTATAATCATGGAAGTAACTCTTAAAAACACTGTAGGTTAAAAAACTCCTCAAAAGTGAAGTCAAGAAAGTGAGGAGCCAAACCAATGTAAAAATGGTCTGTGTGATGAGTAGTCATTAAGAATGATGACAAGATTAGTAGCAGACAGAAGGATAGAATGAGAAGAGAGTTCTGAAGGGAAAGAAGCAAGTGCAGCAAAGAAGGGTCCTGTTCTCACATCATGTGTGTAAAGGAGCTGGGCTTCAAAGGAGGAAGGAAAATGATCTAGAAGCAGCAGAGAGAAGCCCGAAGAGCAAGGAAGACACCAAAACAATATATAAACACAGAGTAGGTCTCCCGATGTACATTAAAGAATACCCTAAATGTCATTCCGCATCATTCTGATCTTGAAAGTCTTGGTTCTTGATAAACAAAAATAGGACAGTGACAAGTGAAACCTGGGCCTCTATGGAAGAACTCGGGTAAACCCAAATTGTCTTGGGCAGGCAAAATACAGGCACATTTTGCAGCAGTTGCCGATGATACACTGATAGGGGTTGAGAAATAATCAGTATGTAAATACTACTGAGAAGAAAGACATTATAACTCTTCATAATAAATTGTGAGTGCTGTGTAGAAATGTGTGGCATAAACCAGAAAAAAAAAAAAAAATACAGATTTGGCCGTTCAGGACACAGCATCAGGGAGGAAAGAGGGCACAGTAAGACTGGCCAGGCCTGTGTATGTTTTTCAACTTTATTTATTTTTTGTGTGTGATTCAGGGTCTTACTCTGTTGCAATGATCATGGCTCACTCTAGTCTCGAACTTCAGGGCTCAAACAATCCTCTCAACTCAGCCTCCTGAGTAGCTAAGGCTGCCATACCAGGCTAATTTTTAGTATATATATATTTTTAGAGACGAAATCTCACTGTTTCCCAGCCTAGTCTTGAACTCCTCACCTCAAACGATCCTCCTGCCTCAGCCTCCCAAAGTGCTGAGATTATAGGCATGAGCCACCACACCCGGCCCTGTGTGCTTTTAGACACCCTGTGTATATTCATATTGACAGTTCCAGAACAGGCAGTGGAGGAGATCTCATCAGTGTCCTGTGAGTGCACACAGACCTTTAGCTAGCACCTGGCTTGCCTTATGCAAGATAGAAACAAATGGATCCCTGTAGGTCAAGAGGGGTGGCTTACTTCTAATGTATTAAACTGCCCGTATTATCCACATTGAAAATCTCTTTAAGTGTAATGTAAAAATCCATATATAAATGTTAAATTGAAATTAGCATTATAAAGGGATGTCCACAATCATAGAAAAGAACTTTCATTTACAATAAAGAGCACTTGTAGGGGAAATTTCTGTTCACGGCTTAGAGTGAGAAGAGAGTGAAGTGGGCAGAGTAGCTCACAAGACAAAGCCATTCTCAGGAGCTCCCACTGTTTGGATGGGGGTGGCAAATATAGGAAGGCAGGGACACCTACAGTGTGGGTAATGAAGGTTTATCCTACCTGTGTATGAGTTCTGACCCCACACACAATTTGTGAGAAATTTGCAAAACGCATTTTCTATATTATCTCCTACACAAGATTTTGTATGTTGATATTGTATCATCTTCTGTCTTTGCCATGCTCCAAACCCACTTAATTATTCTCGTGGGGAAGGTGATGCAGGAAAGACTGCTCAGGATCCTGGGAGCTGTGGGTAAAAGAGGAAGCACCAGAATTTCTGCACAGGGAGGGGGAGATTCTGCAGTGCTATGGCTAAGCGACTTGCACAGACACACACAGCCGAGTCCCCCTGCTCTGTGGGCTGGATCTTCCGAGTAGAGAATGATCCATCAGGCCTCTCAGCTGAGAACTGATCCATGGGCATACCTGCGTCATCTATAATAGATAGTCTCCAGAAGTAACTCAGCAATTCCAGTCCCTGCACGAAGGTCTGTCTATACCAGAAAAGGAGATTGTGGCCTAAAATTGGCTCACATCTCAGAGTCACTGCTTGTCCCATTTCTGTCACCTCATGCTTGGGTGACTGGATAATGCCAGCATCTGTGCATGCTATAAAAGAAGGCAAAATTAGAAAAAAGAATAAGGAAAACACAGGAAGTCATCTATACAGAGGCCTAGCATGAGGATGATAAATACGTGAGGACTCTTTCGCTACCAGGATACAAAGGGACACACAGAGGGTCCAGGAGTCCATGGCAGAGTGAGAGCAGATGTGGCACATTCCAGACCAGGGCCCTTATGAACATGAGCGAAAAAAGATACTTTGGGACATTTTACCCCCACAAGATGCATCTGTCAGTGACATCACTGAATGGGCCACCACCCCCAACTTGAAAGCTCTTTTAAGTGGAGGCTACATTTCTGGGAGATGAATCAGGCAGGACTGAAGTCAACTATAATTGATCTGAGATACGGATGCACATTTGCAGAGGGTCCCTGTAGATTTGCTTTGATATCACCAATTCATAGCACCTTCTCTAGACCTTACCTAGGAGCCTGCCAACTATATCCATCTGCACCTCAAACTCCAAGTATTTAAAGATGAACTCATTGCCTTATTGCAAGCCAGCTTCTCTGCAAACCTCCTGTATCTCTCACTGGTGGCTCTGTGCTCCTAGTTCTTCAAATGCCCTTAAATGAGTTAGAAGTTAGCATCTGAGTTACCCAGGAAGAGCAAGCATGTCAACTGCATTGTTAAAGGTACGGGAGCTGAATTGGTGTCCCGAAAGCTCATTAGATTTCAAAGCTCTTCTTTGCAGTGAAGGGCCTCTCTGAGTTTATTGATCCTTGAACTCTATTGAATTTGCAAAGCCCAGAGCACAGAATCTCTCACATTCTCTATCCATAAAATAAATCAGAAACAAGATTGTCTTTTTCACAAAGATTTGGAAATGAAATGCTCCAGAGTTGATTTACATCTTGTTCTTACTGTTTGGACGAAGGGAGGCAAGATGGTGCACTTCCGGGTTCTTCATCCCTCCCCCAACTTTTTCCGCGCGCGCGAAAATGCAGCCGGCGACCCGGGAAGGTGCAGACCAACTGGGCATGCACCAGGTGACGTCAATCCAAAGAGACCAAGATTTACCTGGTCGCACCTGCGGAACGCCCCTGACACGCCCGTGCCCCGCCTATTGCCCTCCCACTCCTAGAAAAGCCGCTCTCGGCCCAGGTCCCACGCCGACTTCCCAGCTTCCCCACTTTCTGGTTTATCAACCAGAAAAATTTTAAATCTACCTTTAAGCTGGAACCTCTCCCCACTCCTGCCTCCAGTTGTCTGCCTTTCTGGCCAAAACCAATGTATCTCGTAACTGTGTTTGATTGAAGTCTCAAGTCTCATGTCTCCCTAAAATGTAGAAAACCAAGCTGCACCCTGACCACCTTGGGCACTGTTCTCACTACCTCCCGAGGGCTGTTTCACAGGCCATGGTCACTCATATTTGGCTCAGAATAAATGTCTTCAAATATTTTACATAGTTTGACTCTTCATCAACAGAAATTAATTCCATGTTCACTTTGTGCTCTCTGATCAAGTCTAAATATTCACTCTCTAGTCTCATCTTGTCACATGACCCAATGAAGCATTAAAGATTATGTAATAAATAACATAAAAGTACTCAAATGACAAAGTCTCAAAACCAAGTGAGGGTCCCAACTTGATTATAAATCCACTTCAAGTTTTTAAAAAGTCTTTGCTTAAAATTAAAGTTTCTGTGTAACATCTCTATGCTATTTAAGTCAAATATCAAACAAATCACAGACTAAGAATCTGACATTAAAATTCAAAGAAAATTAAAACCTCAAATAAAATGTTTTGACTTTAATCTGTATAATTATAGCAGAGGGAACTCAGATTAACGCTTTTGTTATTATTTATGTACTTAGGTAAACCAACCACACTAACAAACTGCAACTAATTCATATCCTAAAGATACAATGAGGAATAACTGGGCCAGAATCTTGGAGAAGGCAGGAGCCTGGGGAGTGAGCAGGGCAGTCACTGCCATTAGGGGCATTTGCTGATCCCAGCTCAGCACTTAGGAAGCTGACTCACAGGCCAGGGGCTTAAAGGCAAAGACCAGAACTTACTTAATGCGACCATTGAGGGACCTGAATAGAATCAATGAACTAGAAGGAAGCCTGTCCTCCAGGTGCTCCAGGACACCTCAAGCCTTGAATTCTGTTTCAGGGAGTCCTGGATTGTTTATGCATCCATGCCCTTTACAAAGTACAATAAAATTATCTCTGGAGAAAGATATATCCATCCTAGCCCAGAAATTATTTCTACAACCATAGTGTCTGGCATGATGTCAAAAATAATCAGGTTTATAAGGAAAAATACAAACAAATGACTGAGAAGCAGTACACACACAAAAATGTCCACAAAGATCACAGAGGTGAAAATAAGCAGGCAGACTGAAGTAACTGAGTGTCCTATGCTCAACAAAATAAAAGATACACTCAAAAAATGTTATGAGGGAACGACTAACCATAAAAGATGACCTCATAGATTAGAAAAAGAACCAAATGAAAATTCTGGCAAGGAAGTGGAGGATGGTCATGGTCACTCACCACCGGGCTGAGGTGTTGTTAGCTAAGTAAATTGCAGAGAAGAAAGGGAGATGTGCAGTGAGTTCATGGCCATCAGTTAGGACCTGCAGTCAGGTGGATGGAAAGGGAAGTCAGAAGGGGCTGAGAAACAGTGACAGTCCTTCAGAAGATTCCCGGGAAACTGCATTTCCAAACATTCTAACCAATACTTCAGAATGATTTCTAGTACAGGAGAGTCTGGGCAGAAGCTAGGGTAGAGACTACAGTTGGACACACACGGTGCATTAACAGAGGGGGCAACTGGACCAGGGCAGTTCATTGCTTCTGAAGTTCTTTCAGGAATATCTAATGCACTTATGTATCAGTCTGTTTTCATGCTGCTGATAAAGACATATCCAAGACTGTGAAGAAAAATATGTTTAATTGGACTTACAGTTCCACATGGCTGGGGAGGCCTCAGAATCATGGCTGGAAGCAAAAGGCACTTCTTACATGGTGGCGACAAGAGAAAATGAGGAAGAAGCAAATGTGGAAACCCCTGATAAACCCATGAGATTTTGTGAGACTTGTTCACTATCATGAGCATACTATGGGAAAGACCAGCCCCCATGATTCAATTACATCCCCCTGGTCTCTCCCACAACACATGGCAATTCTGGAAGATACAATTCAAGTTGAGATTTGTGTGGGGACACAGTCAAACCACATCAACTATGGAGCTATTTTAATATATGAGGACAGACAAGTGGAAGTGTCCTCATCAGTCTCTGAACTAGCTGACCCAGCCCTGTATAATGTTGGGATATGTTTGTTACATGGAAGAGTTAGAGAACTCTGGAGGAGCAGAGTTCATTTGGAGCTAATATTTTGGACTCGTTGCCAGGATATCCATTTGTGTGCATTTCTTGGAAATTTAAAGGGTGCTGAATGAAATAGTTGAAATTATCAACATCATCATCATTAACATTACTCGTATTAATGTATTTCCCCAAAAACAGGGGAAAAAGATTTCCAAACACATAGTACTTGTTGAGATTTGATTGCATAACACATCCAATGAGAGGTCTAGAGGAGGCTCCAGAGTCAGCGTATCACCAAGGATAAAATTCAAATCATTCATATGCTGACAACTGCAGAGGGAGAGCCTGCTGTTTGTCACTCACATACAATCATTATCTGTATTATTAAAATGTGTCACACATGTTTATTGACTACATGTTTTTATTTTTCAAATTTCTGTATTTTTTAATTGATATAAAATATTGTTTC
Organism: Colobus angolensis palliatus; assembly: GCF_000951035.1. Lineage (NCBI taxonomy): Eukaryota > Metazoa > Chordata > Mammalia > Primates > Cercopithecidae > Colobus > Colobus angolensis. The sequence continues at coordinate 10,804,700 of NW_012115154.1, read as the reverse complement.
ATTTTAAAAATAGAACAGCTATTAGTACCCCAGTCTGTGAAAAGTCACTTTCAGTTTCGGTTTCTTGAACTCTCAGCAAGAGGTGTTTCAAATTCCTTAGACATATTTTCAAATAACAAAGGCAGTCTTCATGTTTTAAGAAATAGTTTATTTCCAGCCAGGTGCAATGGCTCATGCTTGTAATTCCAGCACTTTGGGACACCGAGAAGGGCAAATCACTTGAGGTCAGGAGTTTGAAATCAGCCTGGCCAACATAGCAAAATCCTGCCTCTACTAAAAATACAAAAATTAGCTGGGCATGGTGGCACATGTCTGTCATCCCAGCTATTGGGGAGGCTGAGGCAGTACAATCACTTGATCCCAGGAGGCAGAGGCTGCAGTGAGCCCAGATCGCACTGCTGCACTCCAGCCTGGGCAATGGAGCAAGACTCCATCTCAAAAACAAAAAGAAAAGAAAAGAAAAGAAAAAGTTTACTTCCACCCACTATATGAATCCTAGCTATATCTGAAAACTCACTTCTTCCCTGGGAGGATGAGGAATAAGGAAAGGCTGCTGTGAGCTGATAGAGAGGAGAGAGCCCTGCAGTTTTGTGCACAAAAGGGAAGTATCTCTGCATCGCTGTGGCTAAGCTGCTGGCACAGAGATACATGGCCGAGTCCCCAAGCTTTGCAGGCTGGATCTTGAGAGTGGAGTTTACTCCTTTGAGCCTCTCTGCAGAAAATCGGTCCTTAGGCAACTGTGAATCATCTACTACATCGTTATTCCGAAATTGAACCAGAAGCTCCGGGCCCTGACCCAGCATCTGCTGGTACCAGTAAAGGATAGCATGGCCAGATATAGGATTGCACCAAAAAGTCACAGCCTGGCTTTTCTCTATAACCTTATATCTGGGGGACTGGGCAACTCCAGCTTCTGTGAGTTCTGTGAAGGAAAAAGACAGAATTTGAAAATAGAAGGAAATGATTGAAATAATCACTGAGAGACCCAATGTGATCATGGTGTTCCTAGGACTCACCTGCTCCCAGGAGACAGAGGGCCGCCCAGCAGAGGAGCCTGGTGCCCATGGCAGGGTCAGGGCAGGATAGGAGCTTTGCCCAATCAGGGTCACTGTGAGCAGGAGCAGAGGAGGAGGGACATCCCTATCTTCTCACGGCAGTTCCCACAGTGACATCATTGCCTCCACAAATGCCTACCTTCTTAGAAACCAATTATTATAAACTAAAACAGAGCACGAAGTTGCTTTACCATATTCACAGATTGTGTAAGTTCAGTCACGTGTCCTCACTCACATCTCTAGGGCTTCGGGATTGGATCTCCTACTCCATCTCTAGGCCCATCCTCTGCTGGATGTTTCGAGTTGAAGGCAACTCGAAACAGAGATATCAATTAGTGACCTTTCTGTCTTATCAGCAATTATCCTTCTCTTTGGGCATTTCTCTTTCACTAGGTTCTCTATCTTCCAGGTCCTATGTGCTTAGAAGCTGGGGTAATTGACAGGAGTTTACCCTAGAAGCTTATTGAACTAGCTGACACGCTGTAAGCTAAAGGGATAAAATAATACGCTGGGCACAAAGTTAGAAGGGTTCATTTTTAGTGAAGGCCAATGAGCAGTTTCCTCTTTGCTGTTATCATTCATGACGCATTGTGTACCAAGCCTTCATCATGGTTCTGCCCGTAGTTTTGGGTCACCAGTGTAATGAAAGTAAGTTCTCATTTTTTATCGAAGATGGGTGGGGAATTCTCTTATCCCTGAAAATATCCGTATATATTGTAAGAAATGCAAAATCAAACAGACTTGCTGAAATCTAAAAATAACCTTATAGCTACACCTCTAGTGTAAATTACAGTTGAACAGTAGTGGTCATTATCTATTTTTTGTTTCTAATGGGGCAACATTAGTCACAAATGCACTTTTATTCCTTGCCTGAGTAAAAAGAAATAAAAGGAATTAGGGGATGGCGCTCCTTAGAGTTGGCATAAGACAGTGACACAAGGAGATGCATGTCCAGAGAGGTGGGAACGAAGATATATGTGTTCACTGAGGTTCGCCCAGAGATATTCCGACAAACCAGCAAAACCTAGGGGACACGTGTCAAGGTTATCAGGTGAATACCTGTGGCTGTAGAATTACCAGAGCCATCTGCTTCTGTCATAAATCCTTTATTACTGAGGCCAAAAGCTGCTGGTTTGAGTCCAACTCATGTAGGCACCAGGCAATAATTGCATGATGGAAATTTCTTCACATTAAGGGGTCACTACCTGCTCCATCTTTGTGACCAGGGTTATAGTTCCGGGTGACAACAGCATTCGGTGGATGGAGGCTGGTAACTGGAAACAGGACTTATCTGTCTATCAAACCTATCAGTCACAGGACCCACATGTGATGTGCTTGCATGTGAGGCATGCCAAGTCCAGGGAGGACATTCCTCATTGTTCTCAGGCCTCATCTGCTTCCTGGGCAGCACAACTGAGAAATCCATGACAGAATTCTTGTCAAGGCAGGAACCGGTCATTGTGCTGCTCAGGGAAGAAAAGGCCAGAGCCCTGGGAAATCTGGTTTTTGTTAAGAATATCTGTAGTGTCACTACTCGCAATTTGGAATAGCCTGTCTGGCATAAACTAGAATTGTCCACTCTCCTATATTTCCCTTACGTCATCATATACATTGTCCAGGGCATGACTAGAATAGGTAAGGTGTGAGGTACAGGTGCGTTGCTCACATTTCTCTGAATTCTCCTGAGGAGGCAGTCATTTTCCCTTTGCATGGGTCTCTGAGCATTTAGGCTGGCTCCTGGTTCTCCTCCATCTACCTCCCATGCAAGCCCAGAACAGTCTCCACTCAAAGATTTGCTACAGTTCAGATTTTACTGCTGAGCAGAACATACCAGCACCAATGAATATAAAGGTGTGTTTTTTTTCTTAGTATCTCACATTTCACTGACTACTCACAACTTCTGCAAACAAGATACTGGATACTAGGATACACAGTTTTTCTTCAAACTTAACATCTCAAGCAGCACTGAGCCCTGTTTCAAAAACATTTGAGCATCATCAAACCCCAGTGCCTTCTGATGGCCAATGGTTCAGTGTCACTGGACTCAGGTCCTTGGTCCATGGCTTAGAGATACTGGTGGGACTTCTATACTATCTTCAATAGAATCAGGGCCAATATAGGACAGTGTTTGTGAGAAACCAGGGAAAATTTTTCCAGTTCTTTCTATTCTTACTGTCTTGCTAGAGCCTGTCCTATAGTTTAGATATGGTTTGTTCCCACCAAAACTCATGTTGAAGCTTGTTCCTCAATGTAGCGGTGTTGCTACAGGCACATTGCTCACATTTCTCTGGGGTAGTGTGAGCCTTATGGGAGTTGAAACTTACAGGAGTTGTTTGGGTCACGGGGGTAGATCCCTCATCAAAGATGAATGCCAGAAGTCAGTTCTCCCTCCCCAGGATTTGGATTAGTTACCATAAAAGCAGGCTGTTATAAAGTGAGGGTCTTGCTCATCCCGGCTCTCCCTGCACAGGCTTGCTCCTTCTTCCACTTCTCTTCCATATTATGACACAGCACAAAGCCCTCTAAAGAAGTCCAGCAGATGTTGATGCCCTATTGGCCTTTCCAGCCTCCAGAATTGCAAGCCAAATAAAGCCCTTTTCCTTATAAATTTCTTTATACATTTTCCCAGCCTCAGGTATTCTGCTATAGCAGCAGAGGACAAACTAAGACAGCTTCCCTCCTTGTTGCACAAATAAATATTGTCCAGCTTTAATTTTGGAAAATCACTACTCTTCTCTTTACATTCAGTGACCTTTGAAAGTTCTTGAGTTTTTAGCCAAACTGTAGAATATCAGAATCTCTTGACACAGAGGAAAGAGTCCTGTATATTTGCTAAAAGTCCTCTTGACATGCATTAGTAGCTAAGTTTTGCACTGGCCTCAGAGATACCAAGCTGCTTTGTCCTCAGACTGCAAATTCTCTTGTCTTCTTTTGGGACTTTCTTAAAAATCATAGCCTGTTTCCTATTAAAAAAAAAGTACACTCTAGACTAAAAGATACCTTATTTTATATATATTTATTTTATGGTAATGACATAATATTTCAAAGATATTGAAAATGAATATAAGAAATACCCAACAACATTATCATTCTGAAATAACACCAACATTTTATTTTGGTCTGCTAATATTTTTCTTCAATTTTTTTTTAAACTGAGCATCTATGGAAAAGGTGAGAGAATAATGAAACAAACAGAATATTAAAATGTATGTCTGTGTGCCGACTGTACATTTTGTGACTTTTGCTTTATCTCTCTATACATATATTGCCCTCAATTTCTGAAGCATTTTATCCTTAATAATAAAATGGGTCTGCTAAAAAATTGGCGTTATCTTATATAACCACAAATGTCACTATTACACTCAAAACATTAGCATTCATATAGCATTGTCATCTAGTACATGCATCACACTCAAATTTCTCCATTTGTCTCAACATGTCCCTTGGTTTTGATTCACTTTTCCTCTAGAACAAAATCAAAGATCATGTATTTCACGAGGTTATCGGTTCTCCTTAGTTACTTTTAAATTATACATCTCTTCCATCCACTTGTTATATTTTCTGTTTTTCATGATTATAAGTTTTCGAAGTGTCCAGGTCAGCTTAGTTGTAAAATGGCCCACAACAAGAATTTCTATACTATTGGAGGCTAATTACTTGGCAAATATACACCATAGATGATGTGTATTTCCTATTGCATCTGGTCAATCACGAGAATGTGGAATGTCATTTTTATGCTGTTTTGTCAATGCATATTTGAGGTAACTGACACCAGATCTCTTCATTTTTAATATGTCTTTTACCTTCTGTAACTGAGTAGTAATCTGTGGAGTGATGCACTGGAAAAATGTACATATCTTGTTCCAGTCCCAAAAGCATATATAAAACATGGTTGAAAATTCCTTAAATCTGGATAAAGTCAGCAATATCCAGGTATGGAAAGCTCAGAGGCTGCCAGTTAAATTCAACCCAAAAGGATTTCCCTAAGTCACAACATGTATTAGCTCATTTTCATGCTGCTGATAAAGACATACCAGAGACTGAGAAGAAAAAGAGGCTCAATGGACTTATAGTTCCACATGGCTGGGGAATCCTCACAATCACGGCAGAAGACAAGGAGGGGCAAGTCATGTCTTACTTGGATGGCAACAGGAAAAGAGAGAGCTTGTGCAGGGAAACCACCATTTTCAAACCATCAGATCTAAATGAGACTCATTTAGTATCATGACACAGCAGGAAAGACCCACCCCCATAATTCAATCGCCTCCCACAGGGTTCCTCCCACAACACGTGGGAATTGTGGGAGTTACATTTCAAGATGAGATTTGGGTTGGGACACAGTCAAACCATATCACAATGTAATCGAATTATCAAACATCAAAGACAAAGAATACTGAAAGCAGCAAGCAATAAGAAACGTATCACATTCAAGGGATCCCCAATACAGCCTTCAGCAGATTTCTCAGCAGAAACCCAACAGGGCAGGAGAGAGTAGAGTCATACAATTCAAAGTGATGAAGTTAGGCCGGGCGCGGTGGCTCAAGCCTGTAATCCCAGCACTTTGGGAGGCCGAGACGGGCGAATCACGAGGTCAGGAGATCGAGACCATCCTGGCTAACATGGTGAAACCCCGTCTCTACTAAAAAATACAAAAAACTAGCCAGGCGAAGTG
>NW_012115154.1:10789978-10798923 GCF_000951035.1 Colobus angolensis palliatus | reverse complement strand
CTCTTGTTGCCCAGGCTGGAGTGTAATGGCACAATTTCGGCTCACTGCAACCTCCACCTCCCAGGTTCAAGTGATTCTCCTGCCTCAGCCTCCCGAGTTTGCGGGATTACAGGCATGCACACCACACCCAACTAATTTTCTATTCTTAGTACAGATGGGGTTTCTGCATGTTGGTCAGGCTACTCTCAAACTCCCAACCTCAAGTGATCCGACTGCCTCAGCCTCCCAAAGTGTTGGAATTACAGGCATGAGCCACCGCTCCCAGCCTCAAATATTTTTGTGGCTTCTGGTTTTCTCATGTGTCATCTAAAAAACTAATTCCTCAAATGAGTGCTAAAATATATTTCTTAATTTTTTTCTAGTAAAATTTGTCTTGCTTTTCACAGTTAAGAGTAAACGTACCTGAAATAGACGTTTATGTAAGGAATGAAGCAGAGGCCTGGGAATAAGTTGGAGGCGCATATGCTCAGTGAAGTAGAAATAATCCATTATTCATAAACAATCCCCAGGGTAGAAAACAACACTATGCCTATGAGGCTGTAACTGAACGCAGGGGAATGTGGCTGGAGTGGAGAGCCGGGGGAAACTTGAGGCAAAATGATGGTGGAGAGGAAGGTGAGCAACAAATGACAGAGGACCTTGTAGGGCTATTGCCCTTAGAAGAAAGGCAGCCAGGAGCAGAGACCACATGGGGGAAGGTTTGTGTCTGTGAGTTGAAGGGTAGTAGAGGATATGGTAAGGTTTTTATGAAGAAGTCACTGAAGAATATGTTGGCTTTCAAATTATGAAGGGAGTTGGGAATATGAACAAAATATCTTTTCCATTCTGCAAGCAGAAAAAGAGAGCTGCGGAAGACAGACCCAGCAAGGTTAGGGTGTTGGGGTAAACTCCAGATCATCTGAGACAGGGTTAGGAATAGAGCCACAGCACTGAGGGTCATATGGCCCCTGCTCTAAGATATCCCCAGACTGGGCAGGGCTCTGTGACTCCTATGGAGGCCCAGACTTCCCACCATGGGGCCCAGACTTGGGCGCACAGGCAACCTCAGTTTTTCTAACTGCCCTTTATGAGCAGAGAGGAGGCAGCTGTGCAGCACTGTGGGCTCACTGCTGGCGCAGAAATACACAGATGTCTGGGAGTGGGTAGCTGACTCCAGAGTGAGGGGGAAATCCTCTGTCTTTGATCTGGAGACAACATAGCCATCGGGGACTTCTCCTTTATCTGTGATACCAGCACCTGCTGAGTAATGGATCAGCCTCAGCCCATGTCCCAGGTCTTGTCGATACCAGAACATATCTCTGTGGCTCCAAGTCTGGTGACACGTCAAGGTCACCTGCCTTCCTGTCTCTGTGACCTTGTATCTGGGGCTCTGGGTGATTCTGGCATCCCTGTGTCCTGTAATAGAGAACAACAGACCCTGATGTTGTCATCCTAACAGAAAAGCCTGCATTGAGGCCTTGGGAATTCCAGGGAAGGAGGCCCTCCTGTGACCAGCCCTCACCTGCCCACAGCAGACAAAGCGCCACATAGAAGAAGAGCCTGGTGCCCATTTCAGCTCCAGGGCAGGATCTCGTGACTCTGAGCCCTGCTGTGGGCAAATTGAAGTTGAGCTCTCAGTGACTTGATGATGTCATTGTCCCTGCTAAATGCTTGAACTACAGAGCTAACCTGCCATGCCCCTTCTCTTCCCCACAGGAACAAATCATTTATTATAGAGATAGTTGAGAAGCTTAGATTGGGAAAAATTTGTAGATCTGTTTTGAAAGAAACCTTAAAATGTGTAATCTCCTTCCCTGACTTTAGTAGGGAAATTTGTTCTTCTATGCGTATTTTACTCCCATTATGCTAAATTCTTCATTTGAATGCTGTTTTAACACTTATGAATATTTCTGTAGTCCAAAGAATATTGTCATAGCAGTCCTGGTGTCTTTTATGACTTCTCTGCGCAAAATTCAACTCCCAGTTGAATTATTTTCCACTTTGTTTAACCTCTGGATATTTGTATTTCAGCCTACAGAGATACCCTTGGTTAAAAGAGTCAACTGACATCCAGAAAGGTTTCAAAGTTGTGGGTTCAAGGTCATTCACATTTGAAGACTCACTTCACAGTGTAGCACCTCATTGCACCTGATGGGAGCCTCGCCATCCAAGCTCAGGCTGCTGTGTGTTCTCATGAGGATGATTTTTCCCTTTGCTTCAGGTAAAGCCACAAACACTCACCACCTAAGTCCTCTAAGTGACTGTACTTCCTGTGAAGAAAAGAGGAGGCTCATTAAGAAAGTGGATGAAATATTCACCCAGAACTACACCTATCTGGAGTCTCTAGGGTCACAGAGAAATGTTCTATTTCCATCCAGAAGATCTCGTATTCATCAAATGGGAGATTGGAGGAAGTGTAAACGTGCTTTGGCGCCAAACTTACATCCAGTCAACAGCACTGTTTCTTCAGATACAACAGATTATCTATTGCACATCTTGATGCAACCTGGATGGGTAATTCCCGCAATCATGCTCCAGTGAGAGAGGACACAGAATCAGAAGTGGAGACAGGGAGGAGGCCCATGAGCACCCCCATGGGAGGCCGTGGCTGGGGCCTGGTAAGCCCAGGAAGGACTTTCCCGTCTATGCCCAGAACTCACCTGGTCCTGGGAGACCAAGAGCCACACAGCAAAGGAGCCAATCCTCATGGTTGGGCCAGGGCAGAGGGAAAAAAAAGCTTTCCAGTGCAGGACTTTCATTTTGGGGGTAGGGCACATAGAATCCCAGAACTCTAAGGATCCTTCCCTGAATGAGGTGTGATCTACCAAGAATGTCAGTACTTTCAACAGCACTCTAACTTTTCTGGGGAGAAAAGCATCTACAAGGAATATATCCTTTTACTTTGTAATTAATTCATTATTAAGTGTAATAAGTTAAAACAATTTTTTGGAAGTGTCTGCCTCAACTTGAAGCTTTGTCTGGTTTCTGTGCTGGTGTTTCCCACATACCTGGACAGTACTTATGCAGTTGCCATGAAGTCAGTGAAGAATAACCTCAGGCCTTCTCATGCACACAGGATCTTTCCAACACTTTGTCATTTTGCATTCTCCTTTGCAAGGAGCTCCTTAAAATTGTATCAGCTTTGCGCCCCACAAAACTTGAATCTACTCTGCACCTGCAGCTCATGAAAGATTTGTTGAATGAAAGAAAAATGGAATGAATGATTACCTGAGTCCAGGCAAACTCTGCTTCTGTAAAGAGAACCCAAGTCTATTCAGTTCAAATTGTGTTCAGAGTTTTAAGGGAACAGAGAGCCATCCTGAGGCTGCTGAGAATTCAGAAATATTTCCAAATGAACCTGGAAGAGATTAGTTTATATATGTCATCGTTAGACTTTTTAAATGAATGGGTAGCGTTATGAGTAAAAGAAAAACAATGGTCTCCTTCAAAGGGAAGGGTCTTTGGCTGGTGGCTTCATCCCATCACTCCCACAGTATAGGCTGTCCCTGAGGACAAAGTCTGTGATGGGGACTTAGGTGCATGTCGCTTATGTGGGAAATGGTTCCAGGAAGAATTAAGAAAGAAACATAAAATAGGGAAGGAAGAAGCCAGGAAGAAAGTGCAATATTGAGTTTGTGTTGGAGCAACAGGAGGTAGAATCCATCAGCGCCTCTCAGGAGCACATAGAATGCTGTTTGAAGTTTCTGCATGAATAGACAGGCTGGGGCGTTAGCCCTCTGTCTCACCAGGAGCATCAGGACCTCTGGCTGTCTTTTAAGTACAGGTCAGGTGGGCTCAGATAGTATCACGGAAGAGCCTGGGGAGGAAGCAGAGGGACTCCCAGCATGCACCTGTGGAAGGGCACTGCCAGATTGAGGTGAATGGGGACTTGCACATAACTGTCCACTATAGCAAGCCTGAAATCAGAGGTGGGTGGTGAGGATGTCATGAAAGGCACTAGAGGCTCCTCTTCTTTCTAATAAAACTGCCCATTTTTCTATCAGCTCTCTTGTGGGATTGCTGATTGCTCTGAATTCACCGCTTTGTGGGAGCATTACACCTTCTTGCATATCAGACTTAGTATCAACCAGGAAGTGCTGTAAGGGGCAACACTGTTACATTCCCTTAAGACACAACTGTTTATGTTAGTTTTACCTAATTATCAGACTATTGTCTTTGTATTTTAGATGACTTTGTGTCTTATTTAAAAATACTAAAATTAACTAATGAATAGCAATTATTTGTGTCTTTTCCCTCACGGTAAATTACATCAGGTACTGGAAGGCTGCACTTTTCTTAAACAATGTCTTATTTCCTTGCTGTGCAGCTGAGAAACCTCCCTCCTCACACAGCCTCCATAAAAGCAATCACATGGCCTCACCCATGGAACTGCTATAGTGGAGAAAACTGAACCTCGATTTTGGTCACAATGAAAGATGAATGGATGGTTTGCCTGGGAGTCATATCCTCCTTGGACTTGTCAGTGGAGAGGCTATAATGATCACATATGTGGCATGATCTTCCCCTCCTGCTAATGGGGACCTGGAAATAGAAGGCCAGGTGAGAGGACAAATCTGCAGAGTGGGAACAGTGGATAGAGGTGTTGGAGGAACAGGCTTCAGTCAGTTATCTTTTTTTTTTTTAATTCACTATTTATTGATGCATGTTAGATGTACATATTTTTTGGGTAGATGTGATCATTGATACATTTGTGTAATCAAATCGTGGTCATTGGGATAGACATTATCTTAAATATGTATATTTTCTTTAGGAACAATTGAATTATTCCCTTCTCCCTATTTAGAAATGCACAATTGGTTGATGTTAACTACAGTCACCTTACTACTGATTTATCCAACGCTAGGTCTGGTTTCTTCCATCTAAGTGTATGTGAGACCCAGGAAAGCTGCTTCAGTCAAATGTATAAACAGGTAAGATAATACTTATTTTGAATGATTTCTGTCAGAATTAAAACAGGTCACATAAAGAAGCAGCAGAGGGGCTGGGCACACTGGCTCACACTTGTAATCCTAGCACTTTGGGAGGCAGAGGCAGTCAGATCGCTTGAAGTCAAGAGTTTGAGACCAGCCTGGCCAACATGGCGAAACTCCATCTTTATTAAAAATACAAAAAATTAGCCAGGGTTTGTGGTGGGTGCCTATAATCCCAGCTACTTAGGAGGCTGAGACGGGAGAATCGCTTGAACCCAGAAGGCAAAGGCTGCAGTGAGCTGAGATTAAGCCACTGTACTCCAGCCTGGGTGACAGAGCAAGGCAAGACTCCCTCAAAAAAAAAAATAAATAAAAAAAGAAAGGAAGAAAGCAGCAGAGTGCCTGGCAAAGGCTGCCACCAGATCCTGAGCCTCCGTCAGGGCAGGAATATTTCTGGCATTTCCATAGGAAACTGGCCTTTCCAGTTACTGGCCCTGCAGGACACTGTGAGCTCACTGCATTCTTAGGCAGGCCTCAGGTTCTGCTATTCCATGTTCCATCCCTGCTCTGCGGGCCCCTAAACAAAAGGTGGGGCAGGTGCAGCACAGCGCCCACATGCTCACAACAAGCCCTACTTTCCTAAGCCTGCCCACCCTGTCCGTGCCCTGAGAAGCATTCCCCAGCCCTTGGCACCCAAGCCTCAGCACCCTCCACTACCCATACAGGCACAGAGACACTTTTTCCTTGGGGCAAATTGAGGCCTCTGGCACCCCTACCCTTCTCTGGCAATGAGGAGTCTGTGTTTAACTCAGGGTCCACTCTGAACTCAAATCGGCCGGCTGATTCCAGCAGACAACCAGGCTTCCCTTCACCCCTCCTCTCCTGGGTCACCCTCCCACCCCCTCCAGGGTTCCCTGCAGCGTTGTGGAGCCACAGCGCCCCCACGTGGCCAACTGTCCACAGTCTCATGAATTCACACTTTTCTGACCTGATGTGCTCAAGATTGTCCACATCAGGAACAGGGATTCCCGCATCCCTGCTCCTGCAAACCCTACCCTCTCAGATACACAACATCAATGCTTTCCCAAGCAGGCCAATTTAGGGTTGATCCTCAAATCCACCCTTGGCCAGTGGAGAGAAAAGGGTGCATTAACCAATATTTTGATTGCTAATAAATGTTACATAATTGCAATTCATGTGATAAGATGAAAGAGAGAACCCAGAATAACACAGGACATAAAGTAAAACAGTTGAAGAGATCAGGCAGATTCAGACTGGAAACACGATATTCCACGTCTCCTTTTGATTGATCAGACACATATCTCTTCATATTTTGTACTTAGATTATTTGCTGAATTTTAGATGGTACATTTTATGGGGTCTCTGGGCTTTTTTCATATCTAATTCTGAATTTATAGAAAGTGTTGAAATAAACAACCCTATCAGCTATAACGTAGGCAGATTGAGTGGTCTGACATGTCCTGTCACTCCCCAGAAGTGCCCATGTGCTCCACTAATGACCCAGTACCTCTTAGTAATGCAATCCAAAGAGAAACTATTTTCATGTGGAGGAGTCTCCATGAGAAAATGCACACACACGCACATCCACACTCACACACATACACACACACACTCACACTCACATTCATACACACAGTATCTTCTTATTGCAAGGATGATAAGATTATATTACCGAGCACGGTGAATTTTTCTTTCAGTGTTTTCAGCACTTTTCTTTCGGTGCTTCCTGAGATGATGTTTCCAGCTTCATAAAGATGTGGTTTTGAGAAAATGTGGTTGTGGGGAAGAATTTCTTTTACTGGATCATGAGACTGGATAAGTATTATTATAACATAAATTTTTTTGTTGCAAAAGGATGTTTGCAAATTCCAGCTTTAGATTCGGTTAGGATACTGTGTAACACTGGTCATTAATCCTGACTGGGGAAACACATTTGCTTGGAATATTGCAGAAGTTGTATAGAAAATTGAGACAAACCATAATGACTCTCCATTGTATTTCACATGGAGGAAGAAGCCCCTTTTGAAGTGAAACTAGCTGCTAAGTAAGAAGGTACACATAGAATTCAACTATTATATTGAGAGAATGTGAAATGTTATCATCATTTACTCAATAGAGTCAAAATAAATTTATTTATCATCTATTATGTGCCAAACTCTGTGTGACATATTGAAGATAAAAAAAGGTGAACAAGGTTGGAGGTCATTGCATCAATTTTTTTTTTTGCAAAATTAAATATTTCATATAAATATTTGGTAAGATTTGGCTATAATTCAAATGTGATCTTTTTTTTTTTTTTTTTTTTTTGAGACGGAGTATCACTCTGTCACCCAGGCTGGAGTGCAGTGACACAATCTCTGTTCACTGCAACCTGTGCCTCCAGGTTCAAGAGATTCTCCTGCCTCAGCCTCCTGAGTAGCTGGGATTACAGGTGTGAACCACCGTGCCCAGCCCACTTTTTTAAAAGATTTTTTTAAAAAAACTACCTTTGCAATAGGAAAAATAAATACTTAAAGTTGAATTCTCCATGACTGAACCTAAAGACAAGAAAAGGAACCCAGATGATTTATATACAGTGATAATTTCTCAACAAATGCTATTAGTCACAATATATCCCACAGTGAGTTTTCCAATGTAGTTGTCATTATCTCTTGCAGTGGATATATAAGCAGTTTTCATTAGTCCAAATGTCTACTCAAATTTAGGACTGTTACTCCTTTGAAAAGTTTCCGATCTAGTAATTTTTGAATCATAACTTATTATTTCAGGTTGCTATATTCTGATTATAAGTAAGGTTAAAAAGTTATTCTCATGTTTAGTGGTAACTTACGTTCACTTGTGTGAATTGCCTATTCAGCTTCAGTATTGCCATTTTTATTGGGCTGTCTTCTTATTAATGAGAATGTTTTACTCATATACACACCAACTTTATTAGAAAAGGACACCTATGCTACAGAAAAAATAATAATAATAAAACAAATTCTAAAATCTCAGTGGCTGAACTCTATCAGGTCTTACCTCTCATGACCACAAAACCCAGTAGGGCATAAGTAGCTTTTTTCCATGGCCGTCCACCAAATTATGACCCAGGGAGCCAAGTTGCTTCCAGTTTATAATCTGTGCCATGAAGCTCCCAAATTCATCCAGACATGGCAAAAGAGAGTTGAAGAGTGTCTGTGCAGAAAAGAGTTGAGAGCAGGCTTGAGACTGCCTGCTTGCAAGATTGGACTTTGGCTGATCTTTGGCAATTTGACTGACGAGCAGTGCCTTGCACTGACAAAATTTCTCCTGAGAGAAGTGGCTCATTGTGCCTAGACTGCTGTTGCAAAGAGTATTGTACTGAACACCAGATTTCCTTCTAGAGTCTGAATTTGTGGTTAATGCTAGGCAGTATGTGCTTGTGACCAGCCTCCTCTAAAACCTCATGAGTGCTGAGTCTCTGATGGACTCACTTGGCAGAAGCACTGCACATGTGTTAATGCATTTTTGCTACTGAGTGAAGCGAGAACCCTGTGTGACTCCCCTGGGAGGAAGAGAGCGTAAGGAGGCCTGAGTTTGGATTCCTCCAGGTTCCACCTGTGTGTTTTCTCCATATGATCTGCTGCTGACAACTTACTATGACATGTTTAAAAATCTTAGCTGTGAGTACAACTCTATGCCATATGCCAGATCTCTAAACGCAGGAGGACGCTTGGGGACCCTCAGCACAGAGCTATAGGATATTTTTAAGGGCCAGACTTGAAACTGGGCTAGCATTATTTTTACTCACCTCCCACTATTCAGAACCTGGTGACATGCTCCCAGCCCTCCAAGTGCAGGTGAGGCCAGGAAGCATAGAGGAGCCATGGGTGAACCTGACTCTTCTCTGTCACGCTGATTTTTCAGCATCTGCACGCATTCCTCATTTTTTTCCCCATGCTGTGGCTTAACATTTCATTTCTTATACTATGTTTTGGTGTACAAAAGTTTAGTTTAAGGCAACTGGAGTTACGATTTTTTTTTTTTTTTTTTTTT
>NW_012115154.1:10788513-10789928 GCF_000951035.1 Colobus angolensis palliatus | reverse complement strand
GCTTGCAGTGAGCTGAGATCTGGCCACTGCACTCCAGCCCGGGTGACAGAGCGAGACTCTGTCTCAAAAAAAAAAAAAAACCAAAGTGATGAAGTTAAAAAAAAAAAACAACTGGTAGTTCTGGCATCTACTGATGGTCTTTGTCTATAATTATGTTGATAGTTACATTGACTCTCCATTTAGATATATCAATTATCATTATTTGGTAATGAAAAGATGCTCACCTAAAAATTCTTATTATTATTGCCCCATAGATTTTTAAAACTTTGATTTCTGCCAAAAGATGTTCTAGCACTTTCCCTGCCCCAATTATAAAAGAAATCATTTATGCTTTGTTCCTTTCAGGAGGAATAACATTTAGAAATAGAATACTGTGCCTATTGTTATTGGGAACACAAACAAAGAACAAATAAAACAATTAGTCAATTTACTTTGTACTGTTTCTTAGACCCTTCCTTAGATAGAGAAGTACTACACTAAAAACACTACCAACTACAAGCCTCCCAAATGAAGTTCAAACTCAATTTCTTTTAGCATTGTCACAGTACGCCAACACAATTCTAAAGTCAAGAGAGACCCCAAAAAACCAATCAGACAAAAAAAGAACCTCCAAAGAAGGTGTGCAAATTGCTCATAGGCATAAGAAAAGACACTTAACATTTTTAGTCATTAGAGAAATGCAAATCACTACCACAATATCATCCACACTGACTAGGATGGCTATACAAAATAGTAATAATCATCATAATAATATCTTTGAAAAGAAAAACAAGAAATAAGTACTGGCAATTCTATGAAGAAACTTGACATTGTTGGTAGGAATCTAAAATTGTGCAGCTGCAACAAAAAACCACTTTGGTAGTTACTTAAAAGGAGAAACATAGAATTACCAAATGACCCAGAAGTTTCATCCCTAGGCATAGACCAAAAGAATTGAAAACAGGGAATCAAACAGATATTTTCAGGGCAATATTCATTGCACCATTATTCCCAATATCTACAAGGTGGAAACAACCCAAATGTTAATCAATCAGTGAATGGATAAACAAATGTGGTATGTATATACAACAAGATATTACTGAGAAATGAAGAAGAATGAAGTTCTGATAAATGCTACAATATGAATGCACCTTGAAAGCATTGTGCTAAGTGAAAGAAACAAGACACCAAAGGAAAAGTAGTGTATAGTTCCACATAAATCATCTGCAATAGGCAAATTCATTCAGAAAGAAATTAGATTAGAGGTTAGCAGAAAGAGGAGGAATGCAGAGTTATTCTTTAGTGGGTATTGGGTTTCTGTTTGAGGCAATGAAAAAAAATTTGGAAGCAGATAATGGTGACGATTCCACAACATAGTGAATGAACTTAAAGCTGCTGAACTGCACAATTTAAAAATAAAGTGACAAAATTGTATA
>NW_012115154.1:10750698-10778978 GCF_000951035.1 Colobus angolensis palliatus | reverse complement strand
TTTTTTTTTTTTTTTTTTTTTTTGAGACGGAGTTTCACTCTTGTCGCCCAGGCTGGAGTGGAATGGCACGATCTCGGCTCACCACAACCTCTGCCTTCTGGGTTCAAGCGACTCTCCTGCCTCAGCCTCCCGAGTAGCTGGGATTACAGGCACCCACCACCACACCTGGCTAATTTTTGTGTTTTTAGTAGAGGCGGGGTTTCAACATGTTGGCCAGGCTGGTCTCTATCTCCTGACCTCAGGTGATCCACCGCGTCGGCCTCCCAAAGGGCTGGGATTACAGGAATGAGTCATCGTACCCGGCCAATTTTTTAATGTTAGATTATGTGTTAATAACTTATCACATCACTGAAGAGTGGAAAGTTAAAATCAATGTCCACAGTCTTTCAAATACTTGACAGGAAAGCTAAGGTAAAGCTCGTGGTGTCCTATTCTCAGCACTGCTCCAGCAGTCAGAGTGCACTCACTTTCCTTTTTCTTCAATACACCTGAAACTCGGCAAGGCTCATTAAATTCTAGTAAATTCTAGATGGAGAAATATTTAAAAATCACAGATTTCCTGCATCTTTGAAGATTTAACATGCTATATCTTCTTGTTCTCCAGGATCTTTCTTGTTTTCAAACAAAACTTTGCTATAGCAGGTCTACCTTCTAGAGACAGTCTGTGCCTCCCCACCTACCACCCATATCCCGAATTCACAGCCCAGTTTATGTACTAATTTAAAGTACAAGCAGAAATGAAAAAAGGTCAAATGTAGATAACTTTTCAGAAAACACATACTTTACTCTGAGTTCTTAAAGGTCTTGGCTACAGAGGTGTTATCAGTTCTTCTAGAGGGTGCACCACAAACTCTGTCTTAGTTCCTCCACCGTCCTCCCCTTAAATTTTCATTGTTCCATGGACCATTGAGAGGACAGTTTGGAGAAGACTCCACGTATGATTCCTGAGCACATCTGGAATGGTACAAGGGAAAAGACATAATAGGGTCAGAATACGGAAACAGGAGTAGATGGAGTGGGTTGGAAAAAGCAGGATGTTTGCTATCTTAGTAATGAGGTGAAGAAGAAAAACTGACTTAGTTCAGACTGTCATAAAGCTTAAAGACTTAGAAATTTTAGCGGTCTATGTAATTATATATATACATCTATATATCACATATAATCTGGGTAGGGGTAACTTTACTTCTTATTGGTATATTCCATAATCTAGTTATTAGTTCCCCCACTCCCAAGAAATGCACTTCCACATGTGCTAAAGATCAATTTATCTGTGAAAAATTGCTTTAATAAGAAAAATGCAAGCCTCTTTTTCCCTATAAATCATATTTAATTAATCATTTTAATACAAATCATTCTCACCATTTATCTTTTATGGCAAGTAACTCTAGTATGGAAATCAAATTAAAGATCTTTAAAAGTAAAAATATTGGTTATCATAGTATTATTTAGTATTACTTTCAAAAGTCAATTAAAAATTTCAGCCTGTGAAGGGGCACAAACCAAAACTCTTAGTCTGGGATATTTGTTTATTCTGAATAGCTCAGTATAATCTCTTTCAGTTTCTATTCCATGTAAGCTACAGGATTCCCAGACCTCTTGAGGGAGTTATGGTTTTCAACAATTTCTTTCTCCATTTTGTAAAACAAGTTTCCATTATTACAGAATAAATCAACCCATTTTCTTGTGTACTAACTTATCTTGTCCTTTCACCCTGAGTCCCAAATTCCTTTATCAAAGCTATCCTGGTCGTTACATACGCCTTCTAACATTATCTCAGAAGTGTACTGTGATTTTTTGTGTGTGCACAATTCACATATGAAACCTTCGTCACTTAACAGAGATCATTATTAATTTTTAAAAAATGATTTGTTGCATGTATTTCAAACCTCAGTGTTCTGCAAGTCTCTGGGAATGGCAGAGGAACATTTTGGAAGAAGGGAGATAGGGGAGGGCAGGGAGAGAGGTTTAAGTCACAGAGAGGAGGAGCCAACAAAGAAAGGCTGTATCACAGCAAAGTGAGGGAAATTGTAGCAGGTCTACAATGACTTCTGGAGAGATCTGTAGGAACAGAGAGCAGGCATCAGAACCTCGTCTTTGTCTGTTCTTTCCTCTTTAACCCACATCAGAGACAGCTTCCAATGATCCCTTATATGTTTGGTTCTTGAGAAGGGCTAGTTTGAAAACTGCTTTAAAATCCTTGTCTCTCCTCCCAGTTTAATTAGGGTTTCTCCTGCAGCTGTTCTTGCCATGGCTCTTTAGACTAGTGATGAAGTCAGTTTATAGCTTGATCAACTTGATAGCTCTTGGCGAGATCACAGCCTGCCAAGACGGGTTGTTTGATGAGAACGGCTGGTGAGAGTTTGGGGATTTGTTTCTGCCTAGGGTGAGATCCTGGGTAGCGCATGAAGAGTTGGAAAGAGAAGTAGCCAGCCATACTAAAGAAGTAGATGTGGAGGACAACTAAAGTAATAATGATAATAAAAATTAACTGCTGAAGGAAACAAAAGGAACCACTTTTGATGCACAGCTTACACTAGCATCATGCTCTCTAAGCCCCTCTGATCACCAGTGTCCTGCCCTCTTCTGGGACCCTCCTGGCATCAAGCTCTTGAGCCTGTATTTCCTACATTGCCACTTTTCCTGCACAGCCACACTTCCCTTTCCCTGAGTAGATACACATAAAAGACATGGGCCTAGGAAAGGAAGGTCAGCTGTGTCAGGGGTACTGGAAGCCCCCAAGCTTTTTTATTTCTTGCACCATCAAAATCAGATAGTATTTATTTTTCCCCCATTCTTGGAAAATGCTGATTCAAAAAAAAAAAAAAAGTCCCGTTTTTAACGCCACAGTGCCTCCTTGTGGCCAGTAGGCAGAAACAGCACAAAAGTGCCCTCTTGCCAGGACACAGGGGACTTGTGCTTTGCTTTATTGAGTCATGGAGATATGGGAATTATTATGATTTGTTGGTGTTAGAAGGTCAAAAGGCAATCTTAATGTTGTCATGGCCTAAGATGGAACCACTTGAGAGATGAACATTGAAGTCAGACTAGTGGAGATAAAATATCAGTGTTAATAACCAACAGTGCTCAGAGAGGAGAGCAAATAGGCCAACCAACACTATTCTGAATCAGAATTTAAACCATTCTCTCTCCCCTGCAAACTACAGACCAACCCTGTAAGGAAAAGAAAGTTTTCCACTAATCTTAGTGCATGTTGAAGAAGCACCAAAAGAATCTACTTTTTTTCCCAGTAGCCAGGATGAAAGGGTGATGATGAAGAGAGACTAAGCTCAGATGAAGAGGAGACTAAATAAGATAACTTATTTCCCTTCCCATGGGAAACATTTGGCAAATAATGGAAAGACAAAAACCAGTGTATTACTTTAGGGAAGTTCCCCCAAACGGAAAATGTGGAACCAAGCATGTTTCCAGGGGACTGGGTTTAACTAGGAAATGATGATAGCCACACACCTGTGACTCCCTCCAGTTCCGACCCCTGCCCCTCAGGTGTGCTCACAAAACATGGCACAAACGAGTCACGACGGTGCAGGAATGAAGTACATTCCATGTTCACTCTCTGCTTTCTGATTAACTTGGTTTTATTTTTATTTTTTTATTATACTTTAAGTTCTGGGGTACATGTGCACAGCGTGCAGGTTTGTTACATAGGTATACATGTGCCATGGTGGTTTGCTGCACCCATCAACCCATCATCTGCATTAGGTATTTCTCCTTATGCTATCCCTCCCCTTGATCCCTCTGCCCCAACAGGCCCTGGTGTGTGATATTCCCCTCCCTGTGTCCATGTGCTCTCATTGTTCAACTCCTACTTATGAGTGAGAACATGCAGTGTTTGGTTTTCTGTTCCTGTGTTAGTTTGCTGAGAATGATGGTTTCCAGCTTCATCCATGCAAAGGACATGAACTCATTCTTTTTTATGGCTGCATAGTATTCCATGGCATATATGTGCCATATTTCCTTTATTCAGGCTATCATTGATAGGCATTTGGGTTGGTTTCAAGTCTTTGTTATTGTGAATAGTGCTGCAATAAACATATGTGTGCACGTGTCTTTATAGTAGAATGATTTATAATCTTTTGGGTATATACCCAGTAATGGGATTGTTCAGTCAAATGGTATTTCTGGTTATAGGTCCCTGAGGAATCGTCACACTGTCTTCCACAATGGTGGAACTAATTTACACTCCCATCATCAGTGTAAAAGCATTCCTATTTCTCCACATTCTCTCCAGCATCTGTTGTTTCCTGACTTTTTAATGGTCACCATTCTAACTGGCATGAGATGGTATCTCATTGTGGTTTTGATTTGCATTTCTCTAATGACCAGCAATGATGAGCTTTTTTTCATATGGTTGTTGGCTGCATAAATGTCTTCTTTTGAGAAGTGTCTGTTTATATCCTTTGCCCCATTTTTATGGGGTTGTTTTTTTCTTGTAAATTTGTTTAAATTCCTTGTAGATTCTGGATGTTAGCCCTTTGTCAGATGGATAGGTTGCAAACATTTTCTCCCGTTCTGTAGGTTGCCTGTTCACTCTGATGGTAGTTTTTTTTGCTGTGCAGAAGCTCTTTAGTTTAATTAGATCCCATTTGTCAATTTTGGCTTTTGTTGGGATTGCTTTTGGTGTTTTGGTCATGAAGTCCTTGCCCATGCCTATGTCCTGAATGGTATTGCCTAGGTTTTATTCTAGGGTTTTTATGGTTTTAAGTCTTACATTTAAGTCTTTAATCCATCTTGAGTTAATTTTTGTATAAGGTATAAGGAAAGGGTCCAGTTTCAGTTTTATGCATATAGCTAGTCAGTTTTCCCACCGCCATTTATTAAAGAGGTAATACTTTCCCCATTGCTTGTTTTTGTCAGGTGTGTCAAAAGATCTGATCAAATTTGAATATTTATTCTCTATTCTCATTACCCTGTTCCAGTGAAGCGTCGAAGGTTATGTAATTAACAACATAATAATACTCTAAATGATAAAATGTCAAAACCAAGTGAGTGTCCCAATTTGATTATAAATCCCCTTCAAGTTTTAAAAAAGTCCTTTCCTCGAAATTAAAGTTTCAGTATAACATTCCTCTATGTTATTTAAGTTAAATATCAAACAAATCACAGACTAAGAATCTGACATTGAAATTCAAAGAAAATTAAAACTTTAAATAAAATTCTCTGACCTTCATCTGAGTCATTACAGAAGAGGAAACTCAAACTGTCAGAGGCGTTCAAACCAGAGTGACTCCATCTTCAGTGAAAGAAATGAGGCTGGGCCTTGCTGGGCTGCATTCCCAGAAAGTCAGATATTCCTAACCTCTAGATGCTTATGGTTAAAGCAGCAGATTAATAATGTTTACTAAACAGACCCAGACTTGGGAATGTCATGATACCCCAATATCTTGAGAACAGAAACATTCCAAATTTCACTTTAAAGATTATAATATCGCTTCTTGCAAAACATAGTAATTAAGAAAATTAATCCTTTATCACAAACCCTTGTAGCAGAGCACATCTCTCAACGATCTTTTCTTGTCCTATATATAAACAAGTATTGTACCTAGGGTAGATGTGCTCCTCCCGTTACTGTTGGGAAAGCCCTACTCTGTCTATGGAGTAGCTGTTCTTTCACCAGTTTATTTTCTTAATAAACTTGCTTTGGCTTTGCACTGTGGAATCACCCTGAATTCTTTCTTGCATGAGATCCAAGGACCTTCTCTTGGGGGTTGGATCAGGATCCCTTTCTTGTAACAAAATTAACCCTTCTGTTATTATTTAAATCGTTGGGTAAATTACCACACTAACAAAAACTGCAGCTAATTAATATCCCAAAAACATTATGAGGGATAACTGGTCCAGAATCTTGGAGAAGGCAGGAGCCTGGGGAGTGAGCACAGCAGTCACTGCCCTTAGGGGCATTTGCTGATCTCAGCCCAGCTCTCAGGAAGCTGACTCACAGGCTGGGGGGTAAAGGCTAAGACCAGACTTCACTGAGTGTGACCACTGAGGAACTTGAACAGAAACAATGAACTAGTAGGAAACCCGCTCTCCAGGGGCTCCAGGATACCTCAAGCCTTGAATTCTGTTTCAGGGAGTCCTGGATTGTTTATGCATCCGTGCACTTTACAAAGCACAGTAAAATTATCTCTGGAGAAAGATACGTCATCCTAGACCAAAAATTATTTCTACAACCATAGTGTCTGGCACAATGTTGAAAATAATCAGGTTTATAAGGAAAAATACAAACAAATGACCAAGAAGCAGCACAAAAGAAAATCAACACAAACAAGCCACAGAGATCTCAGAGGTGAACAGGAACAGACAGGCTGAAATAACTGAGAGTCCTACGTTCAGTGAAATACAAGATACTCTCAAGAAGTGTAACGAGGGAATCACTGACAGCCACACTCCTTCAGAGGATTCCCAGGAAGCTGCCTTCCCAAGCATTCTAACCAGTACTTCAGAATGATTTCTAATACAAGAGAATCTGGGCAGAAGTTACGGTAGAGACTACAGTTGGACACACACAGTGCATTATTAGAGGAGACAATTGGATCAGGGGCAGGTCATTGCTTCCGAAGTTCTGGCAGGAATATCTAATGCATTAAGGAGCTATTTCAATGGACAGACAAGGAAATGGGCAGACAAGTGGAAGTGTCCTCACCAGCCTCTGAACTAGCTGGCCCAGGACTAACTATAGTGTTGGGCTATGTCTGTTACATTGAAAAGTTAAAGCACTCCGGGGAAGCAAAATTCATTTTGGGCTAAGATTTGGGAATTGTTTCCAGGATAACCATTTGTGTGCATTTCTTTGAAGTTTAAAGT
This sequence comes from Colobus angolensis palliatus, assembly GCF_000951035.1. Classification (NCBI taxonomy): domain Eukaryota; kingdom Metazoa; phylum Chordata; class Mammalia; order Primates; family Cercopithecidae; genus Colobus; species Colobus angolensis. The sequence continues at coordinate 10,772,153 of NW_012115154.1, read as the reverse complement.
GTGCTGAATGAAATAGCTGAAATGATCAACATCATCATCATTACAATAGTATTATTATTGTCATATTTCCACAAAATCAGAGGGAAAGGATTTCCAGACACATAGTATCTGTTGAGATTTGATTGCATGAAACATCCAGTGCGAGGTCAAGAAGAGATTCCAGAGCCAGGATAATATTCAAATCATTCAGATGCTGACAAGGGCAGAAGGAGGGCCTGCTGTTTGTTACTTGCATGAAATCAATATCTGTATTGTTAAAGTTTAACACACATGTTTTGGTGATTAAATGTTTTTATTTTTCAAGTTTGTGTATTTATTTTCTTAATTAACATACAGCATTGTACGCATTTTTTATAGAACAATCATCACTGCCCCTGAGGACTAGGTCTGTGATAAATCACTTTCAGTTTTGGTTTCTTGAATTCCCACCCAGAAGTCTTGCAAATCCCTAAGGCATATTTTCAACCAACAATTATAGCGCTCATGTTTTAAGAAACAGTTCATTTCCTCCCACTATATGAATCCTAGCTATATCTGAAAACTCGCTTCTTCCCTGGGAGGATGAGGAATAAGGAAAGGCTGCTGTGAGCTGATAGAGAGGAGAGAGCCCCGCAGTTTTGTGCACAGGAGGGAAGTGTCTCTGCAATGCTGTGGCTAAGCTGCTGGCACAGAGATACACGGCCGAGTCCCCAAGCTCTGCAGGCTGGATCCTGAGAGTGGAGTCTACTCCTTTGAGCCTCTCTGCAGAAAATCGATCCTTAGGCAACTGTGAATCATCTACTACACCCTCATTCTGAAACCGAACCAGAAGCTCCGGGCCCTGTCCCAGGATCTGCCGGTACCAGTAAAGGGTAGCATGGCCAGATATAGGATCACACCAAAAAGCCACAGCCTGGCTTTTCTCTGTAATCTTATATCTGGGGGACTGGGCAACTCCAGCTTCTGTGAATTCTGTTGGGGAAAAAAGACAGAATTTGAAAACAGAAAGACAGAAATGACTGAAGTAATCACTGGAATTTCCAATGGGATGATCATGGTGTTCTTAGGACTCACCTGCCCGCAGGAGACAGAGGGCCACCCAGCAGAGGAGCCCGGTGCACATGGCAGGGTCAGGGCAGGATGGGAGTTTTGTCAGTTCAGGGTCCTCATGAACAGGAGCAGAGGAGGAGGGACGCCCCGTCCTTATATGGCAGTTCCTACAGTGACATCTTTGTCTCCACAAATGCCTAAGTTCTTAGAAACCAATTGTTATGAACTAAAACAGAGCTAGAAGTTGCTTTAGCATATTCATGGACTGTGTATAAGTTCATCAAAGTGTCTTCACTCACATCTCTAGGGCTTGGGAGATTGGATCGCCCACTGCATCTCCAGGCCCCTTGTCAGGCCTCTGATCCAAAGCTAAGCCATCATATCCCCTGTGACCTGCACGTACATATCCAGATGGCCGGTTCCCACCTTAAGTGACAACATTCCACCACAAAAGAAGTGAAAATGGCCTGTTCCTGCCTTAACTGATGACATTACCTTGTGAAATTCCTTTTCCTGGCTTATCCTGGCTCAAAATCTCCCCCACTGAGCACCGTGTGACCCCCACCCCTGCCTGCCAGAGAACAACCCCCTTTGACTGTAATTTTCCTATAAAAAATGGCCCCACCATTTTTCCTATAAAAAACGGCCTTCACCTTTTGTGAAGGTCAGTGACCAGTTTTCTCTTTTCTGTACAGTCTTCATGATGCATTGTGTACCAAGTCTTCATCACAGTTCTGCCTATGGTTCTTGGCCATCTATGTAATGAAAGTTCTGATATCTTATAAGACGGGTGGGGACTCTCTTATGCCTGAAAATATCATTGTGGATACTGTAAGAAATCCAAAATCAGATTTGTTGAAATCTTGAAGAAAAAAAAAAACACCTTGCAGATTTAGTGTAATTTACAATTGAATAACAGAGGCTAGTATCCGGCAATTTTTTTCTAATGGGGCAACATTAGTCACAAATATACTTTTATTCATTGCCTAATGGGTAAAGGATGGGAAGAGTTAGGGGATGGAACACCTGAGAGTTGGCATAAGACAACAATACAAGGAGATGCATGTCCAGAGAGCTGGGAACGAGGATATATGTGTTCAGCGAGGCGGGCTTAGAGATTTCCACCAAATCCCCAAAACCTACAGGACACATGTCAAGGTTATCAGGTGAACACCTGTGGGTATAGAATTACAAGAACCATCTGTCTCTGTCATAAATCTTCTACCACTGAGGTAAACAACTGCTGATTTGAGTCAAACTCATGTAGGTACCAGGCAATAATTGCATGATGGAAAATTTCTTCACATTAAGGTGCCACTACCTGCTCCATCTTAGTGACCAGGGTTGTGGCTCTGAGTGACAACAGCATTCAGGGGATAGAGGCTGGTGGCTGGAAACCGGACTTATCCATCTATCAAACCTATCAGTCACAGGACCTACATGTGATGTGCTTGCGAGTGAGGCATGCCAAGTCCAGGGAGGACATTTCTCATTGTTCCCAGGCCGCACCTGCTTCCTGGGCAGCACAACTGAGAAATTCATGACAGAATCTTTGTCAAGGCAGGAATGAGGCATCATCATGCTGCTCAGGGAAGAAAAGGCCAGAGCCCTGGGACATCTGGTTCTTATTCAGAATATTTGTGGGGTTATTTGAGATAAGCCTATCTGCAGAGGTCTGAAATTGTCCACTCCCCTCTCCTATGTTCCCTTTACATCCTCCTGTCCACCGTCCAGGGCACAACTGGAATGGGTTGGGTGTGGGGTACAGGTGAATTGCTAAGGTTTCTCTGAGTTTTCCTGAGGAGGAAGTGGTTCTCCCTTTCTGTGGGTCTCTGAGCATGCAGGTTGGCTCCTGGCTCTCCTCCATCTATCCCCATGCAAGCCCAGAACATTCTTCACTCAATGATTTGCTACAGTTGGGATTTCCCTGCTAAACAGAGGTTACCTACCTGCATCAATGGGGGATGAAGAGTTTCCATTTAATGTCTCACATTCCACTGGCCACTCACAACATCTGCCAACTAGATCCTGAATGCTGGGATGAAGCCACATTTTTCCTTTAAACTTAACTCCTCAGACAGCACTGACCCCTGATTTAAAAGCAAGCCAACCCCAGCAAACCCTAGTGCTGCCTGCCGGCCAATGGCTCAGAGTTATCAGGCTCAGGCTCTCGATTCATGGGTCAGAAATACTGGGGCCATGTCTATACCGTCCTCAGTAGAATCAGGGCTAATATCAGACAGTGTTTGCGAGGAACTGGGGGGAATTCCTCCCAGCTCCATCTATTCCTACTGTCTTGCCAGAGCCCCGCCTGCAGTTTGGCTGTGGTTTGTCCCCAGCAAAACTCATCTTGGTCCTCAATGCAGCAGTGTAGCAATTTTGAGCCACATGGGAGTTGTATGGGTCACGGAGTTGGACTCTTCATGGAAGATTAATGCCAGGAGTCAGTTCTCTCCAGGATCTGATCACTGTAAGAGCAGGCTGGTATAAAGTGAGGGTCTTGCTCATCTTGGTTTTCCTTGCACAGGCCTGCTCTTTCTTCCACTTCTCTTCCATGTTGTGACACAGCACAGAGCCCTCAAAAGAAGCCCAGAGGTTGGTGCCCTGGTCTTGGCCTTTCCAGCCTCCAGAATTGTAAGCCAAGTAAACCTTTTCTCTTTATCCGTTTCCCAGCCTCAGGTATTCTGTTACAACAGCAGAACAGACTAAGGCAGCCCTTCTCCCCCTTACACAAATACGTACTGCCCAGCCTTAACTTGGCAAAATCACTATTTTTCTGTTTACATTCAATCACCTTTGAAAGCTTTTGAGTTTTGGCCAAATTGTAGAATGCTCAGAATGTCTTGACACAGAGAAAACATTTGTTAAATGGCCTCCTGGCATGCGTTGCTAACTAAGTTTTGTGCCGGTTTCGGAGATATCAAGCTGTTTTGTTCTCAAACTGTAAATTATCTTATCTTCTTTTGAAACTTTCTGAAAAATTTTAGCCTGTCTCCTATGGAAAAAATATTTTATAGGGCTAAAAAAGACCTTATCTTTTATATTTATTTATGATGTTGACAGAATATTTCAAAGATATTAAAACTAAATATAAGAGATACCCAACATGACACTGAAATAACACCAACATTTTATTTTGGTCTGTTAATACATTTCATTCAAAGTGTATTTAAAAACTGAACACCTATGGAAAAGTTTAGAGAACAATAAAACAAGCAGAATCTTAAAATGTACATCTGTATACCAATTGTTAACATTTTGTGACCTTTACATCTCTCTGTATATTTTACCCTTAGTTTCTGAAACGTTGTTTCCTTAGTAATTCAGTATGTCTCTTCTAAACAATTGGCATTGTCTTACATAACCACCAATGTCACTATTACACTCAAAAAATTAGCATTCATATAGCATCATTATCCAGTATATACTTTACATTCAAATTTCTCCAGTTGCCTCAACACATCCCTTGGTTTTGATTTACTTTTTCCTCTAGGGCAAAATCAAAGATCATGTATTTCAGGAGGTTGTGGGATCTCTTTAGTTACTTTTCAACGATACATCTCCTCCAGCCACTTACTATATTTTCTGTTTTTCATGGCCATAGATTTTTGAAGTGTCCTGGTCAGCTTACTTGTAAAACAGCTCACAATAAAAATTTTCATATTATTAGAGGTTAATTACTTGGGAAATACACACCATAGATAATGTCTATTTCCCATTGGATCCAGTCAATCACAAGAACATGGAATGTCATTTGTATGCATTTTGGCAATGCTAAATTTGAGATGACTGATCCCAGATCTCTCCATTGTGAATGTGCCCTTTGTAATTAAATAGTAATCCGTGTATTGATGCTTTGAAACAATGTACATATGCTGTTAGACCCCAAAATCATATATAAGGAAATAATCATTGAAAATTTCCCAAATCTGGGGGAGGACAGCAACATCCAGGTGCAGGAAGCTTGGAGGCTGCCAATTAAATTTAACTCAAAAAGGGGTTCACCAAGACACAATATAATCAAATTACCAAAAATCAAAGCCAAAGAAAGAATACTAACAGCAGCAAGCAGTGAGAAACATACCACATTTAAGGGAGCCCCAGTACAGCCTTTAGCAGATTTCTTAGCAGAAACCTAACAGGCCAGGAGAGAGCAGAACAGTATAATTCAAAGTACTGAAGGAAACAAAGACTGTTAGTTTAGGCATCTACTGATGGAATTTGTCTATAATTATCGAATGGTTACATTGATTTTCTAATTAGATATATCTACTAGCATTCTTCCGTAATAAAGACATTCTTATCTCTCTCTTTTTATTGTCATTATAGCCTCATAGATTTTTATAACTTGTTATAAATCAGTATCCTCATTATTCTTCTTGAATGCTTGCATTGACCCGGATTTGGCTAATGGAGCCCCTTGAAATGGCTTCTATGGATTTTGAACCTGTCTTCCTGATTCTGATCTTTTTCTTGATTTCTACCAAAAGATCGTCTAACACTTTTCTTTCCCTTGATGTGGAAGCAGCCTTTTATAAGGAATAACATTTGGAATAAAGTAATGTACCTATTGTTACTGAGGAACACAAACAAAAAGCAAATACAGCCATTAGTTAATTTACTTTGTATTGTTTTATAGACCCTTCCCTGGATAGAGTTAGGAAGTATATAATCTTTAAAATCTTAAGTTCGTATTAATAACTCCAATTCAAATAAGCACCACAGATTTCTTCCTCATCTTCCCGTTTCTTATTTATATCTCTCTTCTCTTTGTAAAATATCTAATTCCAAGAAGTATCAATAAATTACTTATTTCTCTCTTCTACAGTATACCAAAAATGTCTCAGAAGTACTGTACTAAAAACATTAGCCATAATACATCACCCAAGAGAAGTTTAATCTCAGTTTCCTCTAGTATCATCACAGTACACCAGCATAAATCTAAAGTCAGTAGAGACTCTAAAAACGCAATCAAATAAAATAAGTATTACCTCCAAAGAGGTATGCAAATTGCCCATAGGCACAAGAAAAGACTTGTAACATCTTTAGTCATTAGGTAAATGCAAATCAAACCACAATGAGATATTATTCACACTAACTAGGATGGCTATAAAAATAGTAATTGTCAGCATCATATTTTTGAAAAGAAAAAGAAAAGGAAATAACAAGTCCTGGAAATGTTGTGAAGAAACTGGACATTGCTGGTGGAAAGCTAAAATCGTGCAGTTGCAACAAAAAAACATTTTGGTAGTTACTCAAAATGAGAAACAGAATTACCAAAGGACCCAGAAGTTCCACTCCTAGGTATATACCCAAAAGAATTGAAAACAAGGAATCAAACAGATATTTTCAGGCCAATCTTGACTGCATCATTGTTCTCAATATCTACAAGGTGGAAACCACCCAAATGTCAACTGACTAATGAATGAATAAACAAATGTATTATATACATACAATGAAATACGATTGAGAATGAAAAGAAATGAAGTTCTGATCAATGCTACAATATGGATGCATCTGGAAAGCATTATGCTAAGTGAAAGAAGCCAGAAACAAAAGGAAAAATATTCCCTGATTTCATATAAATATATTATCTACAATAGGCAAATTTGTTCATATAAAAAATAGAGTTTGCCAGAGGAGGGGGAGAGTGAAGTTATTACTTAATGGGTACAAGGTTTCTGTTTGGGGTGACGAAAATAATTTTGGAAATGGATAATGCTGATAATTCCACAACAAGGTGAATGTACTTAATACCACTGAATTGTACATTTAAAAAATAAATTGACAAAATTATATGTTACACTCATTTTACCATACTTTTTAAAAGATGGAAAGACCACCTTCAAAACAGGAAAAACACTGACAGCTGCATTCTCCATTATTGAACTTAAAGACAATGAAAGGGGCCGGGCGCGGTGGCTCAAGCCTGTAATCCCAGCACTTTGGGAGGCCGAGACGGGCGGATCACGAGGTCAGGAGATCGAGACCATCTTGGCTAACACAGTGAAACCCCGTCTCTACTAAAAAAAATACAAAAAATTAGCCGGGCGAGGTGGCGGGCGCCTGTAGTCCCAGCTACTGGGGAGGCTGAGGCAGGAGAATGGCGGGAACCCGGGGGGCGGAGCTTGCAGTGAACTGAGATCCGGCCACTGCACTCCAGCCTGGGCGACAGAGCGAGACTGTGTCTCAAAAAAAAAAAAAAAAAAAGACCATGAAAGGAACCCAAGGGATTTAAATACACTGATAAATTTTCCAGAAATGTGGTTTGTCACAATATATCCCACAGTGAGTTTTCTGATGTTGTTGTAATTATTTTTGTAATAAATATATGAACAATTTTCACTAGTCCATACGTCTACTCAAATGTAGGACTGTCATTCCTTGGAAAAGTATCCAATCTAGTAATTTTGAAATCATAACTTACTGTTTCAGGTTACAATATTCTGATTGTAAGTAAGGTTGAAAAGTGATTCTCATGTTTAGTGGTAACTTATGTTCACTCTTGTTTGAATTGCCTACTCAGCCTCAGTATTGCTGTTTTTATTGGGTTGTCCTTTTTTTTTTTTTTTTTTTGAGACTGATGATTTGTTTTTCTAAGACCAGCCGAGCGGGCACAAAAGAACCAGCGGGTAGGCAAGTGTAGGAGCAAAACCTGCACATTTATTTTGGTCACCTAAGGTGTGGGGAAGAAATCTGTCGGCCTCCGGCAAAGAAGGCCGACAGAGTCCCCCCACCCCGCCGTGGGGCTCTCGGACGGAGTTCCCACAGTCCTGACATCCCGACAGGAGTGGGGCTGTGAGAAGGCCGCGTGGCTCACTGGCGGAGAGCGGCTTTTCTAGGAGTGGGAGGGCAATAGGCGGGGCACGGGCGTGTCGGGGGGCGTTCTGCAGGTGCGACCAGGTAAATCTTGGTCTCTTTGGATTGACATCACCTGGCGCATGCCCAGTTGATCTGCACCTTCCCGGGCCCCGGCTGCATTTTCGTGCGTGCGGGAAAAGTTGGGGGAGGGATGAAGAACCCGGAAGTGCACCGTTTGTCCAAACAACTGAGTCTTGCTCTGTCACCCAGGCTGGAGTGCAGTGGCGAGATCTCGGCTCGCTGCAAGCTCTGCCTCCCGGGTTCATGCCATTCTCCTGCCTCAGCCTCCCGAGTAGCTGGGACTGCAGGTGCCTGCCACGACGCCCAGCTAATTTTTTGTATTTTTAGTAGAGACGGGGTTTCACGGTGTTAGTCAGGATGGTCTCAATCTCCTGACCTCGTGATCCGCCCACTCTGGCCTCCCAAAGTGCTGGGATTACAGGCGTGAGCCACCGTGCCCGGCCGGGTTGTCTTCTTAATATTAAGTAAAAAGGATATTTTACTCATTCTAGATACTAATTCTCTTAGATAAAAACAGTTGTGCCACAGAAAACAAAACAAACAAAACAAATCCTAAAATCTCGCCAGCGTAGCTCTATGAAGTCTTACTTCCCATGACCACAAAGTCCAGTGTGGCATGAGCAGCTTTCTTCAGTGATTGTCCACCAAATTATGACCCAGTGAGCCAGGCTGCTTCCATATTATCATCAGCCAATCTGTACCTTGTAGCTCCGAAGTTCAAGACATGGCAAAAGAGAGTTGAAGAGTGTCTGTGCACAAGAGTTGACAGCAGGCTGGACACTGCAGTGCTTAGAAAGTCCTGCTTGCAAGATTGGACTTTGGCTGAAATCTGGGAACTTGGCTGGTGAACAGTGTCCTGAACTGACGTAAAGTTTCTCCTGACTCAAAGGGGTGGCTCATTGTGCCTAGACTGGTGTTGCAAATAATAATTATGCTGAACATCAGATTTCCTTCTGGGATCTAGACTTTTGGTTCATGCTAGACAGTAGGTGCCTGTGTGAACAGCCTCTACTAAACCCTCTTGGATGCTAAGTCTGTAATGGGATGCCTTGGCAGAAACAGTGCACATGTGTTCATGCATTTTTGCTGCTGGGAGGAGAGAGAGCTCTGTGTGACCCCTCCTGGGAGGAAGAGAGCATAAGGAAGCCCGCCTGTGAATTCCTCCAGATTCCACCTGTGTGTTTTCTCCGTATGATCTGCTGCAGAGTATTTACTATGACACTTCAAAAAATCTTAGCCATGAGGACAACTCTATGCCATATACCAACACTCCAAACATGGGAGTACATTTAGAGACTCTCAACACAGTGCCACAGAATATTTTTAAGGGCCAGGCTTGAAATGAGCTGACATCATTTTATCCCACTATTCAAAATCTGGTGACATGTTCCCAACCCTCCAAATGCAAGGGAGGCCAGAAACCACGGAGGAGCTACGGGTATTCACTGATGTTCTGAATGTTCTCTGTCACACTGAATGTTCTCTGTCACACTGATTTCTCATCATTTGTATGCATTCCTCATGCCTTTCCGAGGCTGTAGCTTAACTTTTTATTTTTTATGATGTGTTTTGGCTTGAAACAATTTAATGCAACTAGTGTTATGAATATTGTTCTTTTGGCTTGTGGCTTCTTTTGTCTCCTCTAAAAAAGTCATCCCCCAAATGAATGCATAAAATATTTTTTTAAAATTTTTCTAGCAAACTTTCTGTTTTGCTTTTTACAATTAAGAGCAAGTGTGCCTGAAATACACTTTAATTTAAGAAATGAAGTAGAGATGTAGGACTTAGTGGGTGGTATGTACACTCAGTGCAGAAGGAAGAATTTATATAAACAATCCCCAGGGTGGAAAACAACGGACACATGTGAAGAAATAACTGCATGTAGGGGAGCGTGACTGCAGCAGACAGCCAGGGAAAACATGGTGCAAAATGACGATGAAGAGGTAGGTAAATGGCTAATGATACAGGACCTCGTGGGTCTATTACCCTTAGAAGAAAGGCCCCCCAGGAGCAGAGACCACATGGGCAAAGATTTATGATTGTGAGTTGAAGGGTAGTAGAGGGTAGGGAAAAGGGTAGATGGAAAAGTCACCCATCCCTTAGGGGAGAGAAGAATATGGTGGGTTTCAAGTTGTCAAGGAAATTAGGAATCTCAACTAAAGATGCCTTTTCCATTTTACAAAAGGAAATACGGAATTGCAGAAGCTAAGGGTGTTGGGGTGACCTCCAGTTGGTCTGACACTGGGGTAAGAATGGACCTCAACACCAAGGGTCATATGGTCCCTGCTCTATGGCCCCCAGGCTAGCCAGGGCTCTCTGACTCCTATGAAGGCTGGGACTTGGGAGCACAGGCAACCTCAATCATTCTAACTGCCCTTTATGTGCAGAGAGGAGGCAGCTGTGCAGCACTGTGGACTCACTGCTGGCGCAGAAATACACAGATGTCTGGGAGGAGGCAGCAGACTCCAGAGTGAGAGGGAAATCCTCTTTATTTGATCTAGAGACACTGTAGCCATCTGGGACGTCTCCTTTGTTAGTGTCTGGAACACCATATGAGTAATGGATCAGCCTCAGCCCATGTCCCAGGTCTTGTCGGTACCAGAACATATTGTTGTGATTCCAAGTCTGGTGACACGTCAAGGTCACCTGCCTTCCTGTCTCTGTGATCTTGTATCTTGGGCTCTGGGTGATTTCAGCATCCCTGTGTCCTGTAATAGAGAACAACAGATACTGATGCTGTCATCCCAGTAGAAAAGCCTGCATTGAGGCCTTGGGAATTTCAGGGAAGGGGGCCCTCCTGTGACCAGTCCTTACCTGCCCACAGCAGACAAAGGGCCACATAGAAGAAGAGCCTGGTGCCCATTTCAGCTCCAGGTCAGGATCTTGTGTTTCCCAGCCCTGCTGTGGGCAAATTGAAGTTGGGCTCTAAGTGACTTGATGATGTCACTGTCCCTGCTAAATGCTTGAACTGCAGAGCTAACCTGCCACGCCCATTCTCTTCCCCACAGGAATAAATTATTTATAACAGAGTTGAATAATGTTTAGGTCTGTTTTGAAAGAAATCTAATAAACTCCTTAACTCTTTCCCTGATTTTAGTAGGGGAATTTGTTCTTCTATGTATATTTTATTTCCATTATGAGAAATTCTTTATTTGAATACTATTTTCTCTTTTGTGAATATTTCTCTAGGCTAAAGAACATTGTCATAGCAGTCCTGGTGCCTTTTATGACTTCCTGCACAAAATTCAACTCCAAATTGAATTATTTTCCTCTTCATTTAACCTCTGGACACTTGTATGTCAGCCTACAGGGATACATTTTATGTCTAAAAGAATATAATAAAATAAAAATAAAAAATAAAAAATATTACCTAATGAATAACCATTTTTCAAGTCCTTTCCCTGATGGTAGATTGCACTGGGCACAGGAAGACTACATGCCCCATGAAAAACATTTCCTGCCCTTTGTTGTGAACCTGGGAAAGCTCCCTCCTCATACAGTCTCCGTAAAACAGATGAGCTGGCCTTGCCCATCGGAGGGCTACAGAGCAGAAAACGGCACCTTTCTTTTCTTCCTTTTTTGTTTAAATCATGATAAAGAGTAAACGGGTATGTTTTGCCTGGAAATCATGTGTTCACTGGACTTGTCAGGGAAGAAGTTATCATGATCACAGCTTCATGCATGACCTTAGCATCCTGCTCTTGGGGACACGAAAAGGCGACACCAGGTGAAAGGACAGATCTCCGGAGTGAGGAGGGACAGTGCAGAGGTGTTGAAAAAACAGACTTCAGCTAGCTATTAAATATGAGCCCCAGGACATCTGCTGTCCCTCAGATATGTAAACAGGTAAAATAATACTTCGCTTAGACAGTTGCAGTGAGCATTAAACTAGATCTCACACAGAAGCACCAGAGAGTGCCTGGGAAAGGCCTGTCCGCTCTCCAGGACCTGAGGCCCTCTGGCTGGCAGCCCTCCCCTCACCGTCACTTCCTGAGTAGGGATGGAATGTTATTGCACAGAAGGCTGATGCTCACGCAGGGCTGTGCTACGCTGCTGGCACAGAAATACAAAGCCGAGTCCCCCAGCTCCAGAGAGCTCAGGTTTAGTTCAGACTGCATGTCAGGGAACTGTTGTGCTGAGAATCTTTCAAGAATGTTTCCTTTTGCTCTCTCTTCCCCATTATAAAACTGAATGAGGAACTGGAGGCCCTGGCCCAGGCTCTGTTGGTACCAGTACACAGAGAGGTCTCCAGACCTAGGGGAGCATCTCAGCGTCACTTGTTGTCCAGTTGCTGTGATCCGGTGCTTTGGGGTTTGTGTGACTCCAGAATCCACTGAGCCTGTGTGTCAGAAGACAGAAGTTAAGCATAAGGCACAGAAGAAAGCCTCCTGTTGAAGCCATCATCGGCCTGCGTGCATTTCAGGGACAGGAAATGGAGATCGGAGACTTTGAAGCTGTGCCCAGGACTCACCTGCTCCCAGGAGACAAAAGGCCACACAGCAGAGGAGCCTGAAGCCCATGGCAGGACCTCCCAGCTCCGGGCTGGTATCTCTGTAGTAAGTATTCTGCAGTTCCCAAGCTCTCTTCTTCCTGATAGGAGCATTGGCCTGTGATGTCACCGCACTGACGTATTTTCCCCTGCCGGCCACTCCAGCCCACTGTACCCTTTGGCAGGCCTCAGGTTCTGCTACTCCATGTACTATTCCTGTCTTGCACAGGCCAGAAGCACAGGATTGAACACAGTCCCCACGTGCCCACATCACACCTTACTTTCCTCTGCCCGCCCTGTCCCTGCCCTGACACTGATTCCCTAGCCCTTGCCACTCCAGGCCGTTCACCCTCTACTGCCCGTGCAGAGGCAGAGACACTCCCTCCTTGGTGCAAACTGAGGCCTCTGGCACCCCAACTCTTCCAAGGCAATGAGAGTTTGTGCTTAACTCTACGTGTTCAGGCCCCACTCAGGGAATTCCATCCACTGTGCTGATGCCAGCAGGCAGCCAGGCATCCCCTTCAGCCCCCCTCTCTCGGCCCCTCTCCCACCCCTCCACTGAGTTCTCTGCAGCATTGTGGAGCCACAGCGCCTCCAAGTGGCCAGCAGTCTACAATCTCGTGGATTCATACTTTCTGACGCGATATGACGCGATATGCTCAAATTGTCCAAATCAGAAACAGAGATGCCCCCACTCCTGCCACCCCCACCCTCTAACACACCCTCTCCATGCTTTCCCAAAGAGTCAATTTCGGGTTGATTTTCAAATCCACCCTTCCCCAATGGAGTCAGAGGACACATGAGCCAACATTTTGATTATGAAATAAACAATTGTTACATAGTTGCAAATAATGTGTTAAGATGGTAGAGACCAGCCAGAATGATAAAGGCCATACAATTAAACAGTGTGATGATATCAAGGAGACCCAGCCTGGAAACCCTATATTCCACAGCTAATCCCGGTTAATCATACTCATATGTTTTCATATGTTGTATTTAGATTCATTATTACTAAATTTTAGATAGTGCATTTTACAAAAGGGTTTCTAGATTTTAAAAATTTACTTCTAAATTATAAAACTTTGAAATGAATAACCCTGCCAGCTGTAATCAAACAGATTCCGTTGGATCTCACATTTGCTATCACTACGCAGAAGTGACTTTGATCTCTGACCAGGAAATAGTTAGTGGTTAATAATATCCCTCATATTAATAATAGTAATATTCCAGAACGCTATATAAGCAGGCATTAACATACATTTCACAAAACTTAATTAATACTTGGCTTTTCCTATGAAAATAATAAAGATGTTAGTATAGTACAATGCTGGGGAATGTCATGGTAAGAAGTGAAGAGGAAAGCAACGTGAGCCCATTCTTGACCAATGAGCAGGGTCTGGCTGTTTCTTGGCAGACAGAGGTCCTTCCAGGCTGTGGAAATCCTGAGCACAAATGCAGAGAACGCAAAGGTTGCAGAGTTTTAGGAAATATTCAAAGAGGTGTTTGGTCACGGAAGGTAACGGATCTGGATGGTGAGTGTCAGAAAGAGATACAATGGAAGCAGAATGTATCTTTGGGGAAATGGGAGAGCCTTTATCTGTTTACCATCAGCAGTGAAATGAATTCCTCTGTTTTGAGACTTGAGATCTAAGTCCAGAAGGAAGACATTGGAACTAGCTCCAGGGCCCTTCCACGGGGCAACAGGCTATGTGGCGATGACCATCCTAGACTGGCCCTGGGGTGATGCCAGTTGTTACAAGGCCTTGCTGCATATTTTCCAGCAATTGAAAACTTTGACAGGTTATGTTGCAGAGAACACAATTTTTTATCATCTGGTAGCTCTACTTCTATTTTTTCATAGTCTTTAATCATGTTCTCAAATTTCCCCAAACCAAATCTCAATTTCTTCTCCCTTAATTATATAAAGCAAACCCTTGAGATTTTACCTTCTGTACTACACATCTGTCGAACAATCCTGACACCAAAATGAATTCCTTTTTCTAAAAAGGAGAGTGCCAGCTACTGTATCATTATAGTGTACAGCATCCGACAAAGAAGGTAATTTTGCTGTGAACCTCCTGAAGCAGCAGCATCCTCTGAGCAGATCCTCCTGGCCTTGTTTCTGCCAGCCTTTCTCACAGCTGTCTGGTCTGAGACTGCCGTACACGGAAGCAGAGAGATTAGTGCACAGAGTTCCAGTGACTCTGCCAGGCTGTGCCAAGCTGCTGGCACAGAGATACAGGGCCGAGTCCCTCAGCTCCAAGGCACTCACATTCATCTCAGAGTGATAGTTACGGAACTGGCGCCCGGAGAATCGATCAGGGAAGTTTCCTTCTGATCTCCTTAACTCATTAGCATATTCGAAGATAAACTGGGGCCCCTGACCCGGGGCCTGTTGGTACCAGGACACACTAGTGTGCCCAGAGATAGGAGAGCATCTCAGAGTCACTTGCTGTCCTCTCCTTTTGATCAGGTGTGTGGGACTTTGGGTGACTCCAGCTTGCACTGGGCCTGTGGGAAAAGCAGATGGAGGATGAGCCAGGAGACAGCGTGGAGACTCTCCCCAAGGTAAAGTGGAGGACACAGGGGTGGAAAAGCTGAGAATGGGGCTTCTGTCCAGTGCACAGGACTCACCTGCTCCCAGGAGACAAAGCAGAGCCCAGGAGAGGGGCCCAGGGCCCATGGCACAGTGGGGCAGGCAGCACTGCACCTAATGCAGAGCTTGGTCCTCCTGGGGAAGAGCTGAGTGAGTTCTGGGCCTTGATTTTGCTGACGCAAGGAGTATCTTGTGATGTCACTGTCCTGTGTCCTCCCCCTACAGGCTTCCTGAGTCCAGTGCTCCCCACAACCCAAACTCTCTCCCTGTCCTGCAGGGCAGAAGGGTTGGGTGAGGGCAGAAGCTTCTGTGATGAGACAGTTGCTCCCTTGCTTACACTGCTCCAGCTCCCAGGCTGCCCCATCACCCTCTCACCCTCTTCCCACCTAGTGCTGCGGTGCTCCATGCTGGAACTCACACACCTGCCCATCAGCAGAGGGTGAAGAGCCTGTGATTAAACCTTCCTATTCCAGCTCTTCCTGGTTGTCCTAATGTCGTCTCTCTGACACTAGATTCAACCAAATTTTCTGGTTCTATTTTTTCATCTTCAGATAACATTTCCAACCCCTCTCTTGAGTGGCCAGTGGTACAAAGTCCCCAAGATTTAGTCTATCTGATCAGATCCAAAGCAGACCTGGGTTGTCTGTAAATTAAGAGTACAGATTCCCCAGAAACAACACTAGGGCTTTATCAGCTCACAGAACAGACCTAGCCAGCCAGTTTGGGATTCAGCACCCTCAAGGCCATCTTATGCATAGTGATCTGGATAATTTATGTTAATTTCTCCAGATCCACCCTGCCTTCAGAGGCTGACCCCAGTGTATTATGTTAACTGGCTCCCTTCTTCTCTAACTCCAGAGTGACTTTGGCTAATGGGAGACAATGTCAGGAGAGCAGACGGAGGTAGGGTCACCATTTGTTCTGATTTGTCTATGCCCTGGTTCTCCTCTTGCTTCGTTATTTTATATTGGTTACTCTTCCCTACCAAAGGCCATAGCACCTTATAGGCAGCCTTGCCTTAAAGCTACAGTACCAGATGCTTTGGGATCCACATCCTCTCCTACTAATTTCAGGCCAATGTGAGTAAGAGCCACAGATTCTGCTATTCCTAAGCTACTTCTATTTCTCTTACTGGGTTCCCTTAAGCCTGAGACACCTTTGCAAATACTCCTTTTGTCCCTCCTTGATATCTCCAGGACCACAAGTAATAAAAACAGCAATGGAAAAGCGAGTCTGGGATATTTTATTTTGCCTTAAGAGTTAACACAATTTCTAACATTCTGCCATTAGAAGTAATAAGATTTCTAACATCCTGCAATGAGCATTGCTAAAAGAGTCAGGAGAACCATGAGAAATACGCATATGAAAATAAACCGTGTGACAGTGGACACAGAATACAAAGAGATTCCAGCAGAGACTCACGGTGCACGCTCACCTACTCTGACCTGTCCCCATAAAAGATGGGAGTCCTACACAAATAGATGCTTGTATTCTGTACAGTCCAATTTAGAAATGCATCATATAAAATAAGAATAAGAGAGGAACACACTCACGACCACATAAAATATGGAGAATGTGAGACATGCTTCTTGTTGAGATATACAATAGCCAAATTTAGTATCAAAATGAGCTGGACTGATAAGAGGCTAAGACACAACCAAGGATCAATGACTGAAAGAAAGCTATAGACAAAGAAAACAATGCTCACTCGCTGTTGAAGTCATACCAAGAATCATGAACTGTTATAAATGTAATAATTTGAGAAATTGGGTGTTCATCGGTCTCACATATTAGCCTTTCATTTTGGTTTTCAGCAGCTTAGCCAATTGGTGATTTTTTTTTTTTTTTTTTGCCAAGCAAGCAGCCCCCTCCTCTTTTTGTGAGGGGGGTCCTGGGTGACCCCGCACTCCCCTCTTGGCAGCCTCACAGGGGGACATTGGGCACAGAAGAGACATATGGGGTTCTCTGCACATGGGGCGTGTATTTCCTGTGAAACCCAGCTATAGTCCTTCCAGTCCTTCAGTTAATGGATCCCAACATAAGAAGTCTTGCACCGGGATATGGGATTCTCCCTGTGGATGCTAAAGAAGACTACAGGCTAAAGGAAAATGAAATGCATGTTCTGTATTATTTTATAATATTTTACAAGGAAAACAAGTTAAGGGACTCACGGATTCTAATCCAAGTCACAGTGATGGTAAGAATTAAGTTCTTTCCTTCATCCGTCCTCAGAGGAACTCAAACAGGTACTTAAGTAAGAGGCTTACAATCTTTTTTATAATTCTACTAGCTGATTATTTTCAGGTCTAATGGCAGAGTTTGTTGCATCTATTAACATTTTCCCTAAGTGGATTGTTCACTTGTGTGTTTGTAACTTTATAATGAAAAAATCGAATTTTCTTGTCCTCCAGAGAACACGTGCTTGGTATCCAAAGGAACCAAAGCCAAGGTGATGTTATGTGTACTATATGAGAATCTGAGATCACTCAAGCAGGCCAAAGCTTCCCAGTTGCTTTCTGCTTTTTTCTTCTCCCCTGAAAAGAAAGTGAAATATGAATTTCATGTTGGAAGCTACCATTCCTTTGCACAATTCCCAGAATATTCCAAATTGAGGAAAATAGCATTATGTTGTTTGCATTTACACATCCCCACTACAGTGATAGACCCCAGCTCACTCTAAGTTTCATTCTTCAGGAGCACACATAGAATGAGATCCCATTGCTGGGAAGTCTGGGAAGAGCTTCAGAAAGGGCAGCTTTTTCTTCTGGTTGAGACAGGGCCTTCCGTAAGGAGTACCCACCTCCAACCTGTGGCTGCCCTTTTGGTGCAGAGAGCAGCTGGCTGTACAGAGCTGTGGATGCACTGCCGCAGAGGTACAGAGAAGTCTGGTTGGTGCTGGTGGATGCCGGGGTTAGGGGAAATGCTCAAGCTTGTTTCCAGAGACACTGTACCCTTCTGTGACATCAACTTTGGTCCTGCTGCCACCACTACCTGAATGATGGATTGATTTCAGCCTCTGTCCTGGGTCTTGTCGATATCAGGACATTGAATAATGGTTCCTAACCTGAGCACATTCCAGGATCACCTCTTTTCCTGTCTGTATAATGTGGTATCTTGGTGTCTGGGTGATCCCAGCATCAACAGAGTCTGCTGGAGAGGCAGATGGAAGTGAAGATAAGACTTAAGAAGTAGGGGGACTCTTCAGAGGAAAGGGGAAAAAAGGCTTGGAGCCCAGACATTGCAAACCCATGACAGGGTTTTGCAGCTGTTTCCAGGACTCATATGCTCCCAGGAGACAAAGGGTCATGCAGAAGAATTTGGGGTTCATGACAGGGTCAGAGTGAGGAGGGGCTCTCCCAACTAAGTGCCCTGATCCTCTGGACTGTGAGCTGGGGCTTGGAGGCCCCTCTCTAGGGAACAGTCTGGTGGGCCTGTGGTGTCATCCCCCATGCCTTCGGAGTCCAGCTGGTCCAGGGCCTTCTGACCGGTCTCAGGCAGGATCCACCTCCTCTCATGAAGGCTGTTGCCCGGCGAGGCCTGCAGGGAAGATAGGGTGCAGCAGAGATGCACTGGGCTTAGGGCATAGCCCGACCCTTGCATCCCCATGTTTCTTTGAGGCAGTTGCTCCTCTGTCTGCACCTGCCCCTGACACCAAGGCTGCCAGCCAAAATTCTTCAACTGTGGATCTCATTAAAGATTAGAGGTATTTCCTGAATCTTGCATAGCTGTAGGTAGCCTAGCAATAACTGTAAACTGTTGTAACATTTGCATAATATTGAATCCGAGCCTTAATTTTTCTTAACCCTTCCCCTACTAGGCTGCTCTCCCAGGCTGTCCCCAGAGCTCTAGATCCCAGTGGACCACAGTGCCATCTTGTGGCCAATAAGTTAAGTTTCATCATTGCTTCTGCAATGGCCCAAGGGATGCTGGGAAGTGTCTGCAGAGTGAGCTGGGAGACTATTCTAGAAGTGCCATCCTGCAGGGTTTTTTTTTCTTTCTTTTTTTTTTTTTGAGACGGAGTCTCGCTCTGTCACCCAGGCTGGAGTGCTGTGGCCCGGATCTCAGCTCACTGCAAGCTCCGCCTCCCGGGTTCACGCCATTCTCCAGCCTCAGCCTCCGCGGTAGCTGGGACTACAGGCGCCGCCACCTCGCCCGGCTAGTGTTTTGTAGTTTTTAGTAGAGACGGGGTTTCACCGTGTTAGCCAGGATGGTCTCGATCTCCTGACCTCATGATCCGCCTGTCTCGGCCTCCCAAAGTGCTGGGATTACAGGCTTGAGCTACCGCGCCCGGCCATCCTGCAGGTTTTATGAGCAACCTCCCTAAACCCTGATTCCAACACTGGTTCTAACCCTGACTATTGCTTTACTCAAAGCTTAATATCCCACCCTCATTCAAATAACTCTTATCACATAGCAGCCATTAGAGTCTAATTGATATTTTCTCCCTTAAAGCTATCATATAAAGGGAGCGAGATAGAATGGGAGGAATGGAAGAAAATTGGATTTACTCTAAAGTAGGAAGAACATACAGGAATTGAAGTGCATAGTTATTCATTTCCATTACCAAAGATGAAATACATGTCCCCCAAAATAACAATGTTACCATGAAAATAAAGATTAGCAGAAGATTGGGACGATAGTGAGATTACCTTCAAGATAGCATCAAATATGTATTAATGAAAAGTAAAATTTGAATGTAAAAAGTAGGATCCCTTGCAGGCAACAAGTAATCTTGAATGGAACAGTATCCAATGCGGAAAATAAGGATGGATAATGAAGACCAGCAAAGGGCCTTCCACAGAAAATGATTAACGTGTACAACGCACAACTGCTGATCTGAGCAGCAGACACGCAAGCAATGATTCTAGAAGAGGCAGAGGAGCGTTGTGAGATGAGGATGCAAAATAGTATCATAAGGAAGCAAGGAGAGAGAGGAGGAAGTTTGTGAGCAGGAAGGAGGCGATTGTGTCACGCTGTGGTTAAGCTGCTGGCACAGAAGTACATGGCTGAGTCCCCCTGCTCTGTGCGTTGGATCTTCAGAGTAGAGTCGGATCCCTCAGGCCTCGTTGCAGAGAACCGATCACTGCGCAGCCCTGAGTCATCTACTGCACCCGTGCCTTGGAAGTAAATTAGAAACTCCAGGCCCTGCCCCAGGTTCTGTCGGTACCAGTAAAGGACAGTATGACCTGAAATTGGATCACACCTGAGCGCTACATCCTTTCCTTTCTCTGTGACCTTGTTCCTGGGGGACTGGGAGACTCCAGCACCTGTGTGATCTGTGGAGACACAAGTTGAAAACAGAATGAAGAAAATAGTTGTACTCATCACACACACACACACACGCACACCACACACACACACACACAATGAGGCTGTTTGGTGTCTGAGGACTCACCTGCTCCCAGGAGGCACAGGGCAGCCCAGCAGAGGAGCTTGGTGCCCATGGCAGAGTCAGGGCAGGATGGGAGCTTTGCCAGATCAGTGTCACTGTGAACAGGAGCAGAGGATGACGGACGTCCCTATCCCCACAGAGCAGTTCCCACAGTGACATCACTTCCTCTCTCAATCCCCATAATCTCAGGAACACAGGATTTGTATTAGAACACACTTAGATGACTGCTTTAAATATTTATTAGCTCCTTTTAAACAACGTAAATGCATTGGTCTTCACTTTGCTCTCCAGAGCTGTCTGGAGCTGGAGGCCTCACGCTGCATCTCTGAGTTCATCTCCTCACCCCATAGCCGCTCCTCTGTCTGCTGGGCATGTTCTCTAGGATGTGCCATCAGCGTCCCCAACACAAGGCACCAAGGGGTGAGCTCATTGTCTTTTCAGGAAGTCAGGGTCCCCTGTGCCATCCCATTCATGCCCCAGCCTCCTCCATCCCCCGAGTCTCAAGTGCCCAACAGGACTGCCCCATCATACGGGTTCCCTCACGAGCTGCACCTCCTGCCTTTCTTCTGGGACTACTTCCCACCTTTGTTGACTATAATTCAAAAAAGATAACTTATTGGAAAACTCATAGTCTTTTTTTTTTATTTTTAGTGTAAAAATAAAATTTTTATATTTAGTGTAAATATATTTTCCTCCATCTCAGTATTTAATGAATGGGGATCATAATTCTCACTAAATGGTTATTTTTGATCCTCTTTCTTGACTTTCATTGATCTTTTCAGTCTGTTCCACCAGGAGAGATTTATCTTTTCTTTTTAGAATCTTCTCTTTGTCTCTTATGTTCCACAATCTCACTATAATATAAACATTTATCTTATTTTATATTCATTTGAATTCTTGAAACTGAGAATTTAGGTCCTGAAATATCTCTGGAAAATTCGCAGCTAGTGTATCATCAAAATCTCTTATTCCCTCTACTTTCTTTTTCTGAAACTTCAATTATCTATAAGAAAAATGGGAAATATATGTTTATATAATATATAATTTTTAATTGTATATGTTATACA
>NW_012115154.1:10660858-10750648 GCF_000951035.1 Colobus angolensis palliatus | reverse complement strand
CCTGACCTCGTGATCCGCCCGTCTCGGCCTCCCAAAGTGCTGGGACCACAGGCTTGAGCCACCGCACCCGGCCTCCTGTATTGCATTTTATTCTCTTTCATTATTCTATCCTTTATCTATTTTAGTACAATCTCTACTGTCAATTTTTTTTAGTTTTCAGACATACAAATTTTTAATTAGGTATATAATTTTAATTAACATATAATTAAATTAACATATAATTGTGCTACTCTAGCACATTTACAAAGAAGTAAGGGAATCACAAGTTTTATTGGCTAGAGGTAACCAAAGCTTTTTAAAGGCATCTGCACCCATACTGCTGTCTTTCCTACTTTCTCTCTAAACACAAGTGAACTCGCAGGTTTTATTATTGCTAAATTATAAAGAGGTTATTTGCTCTTATCTTAAAATTATATTGATATTATATCAAAAGAATTTGACATATGATAAGAATCATAATATATAAATAAATATATAATTAAAAATTATACATTCTACTGTGCTGGAAAAGACCCATAAGCTCTCTCTAAGGTTACATATTTAATCTTCAGTGCCGCATTCTATGTAACTTCTTCAGCTCCATCCTTGACATCACTAATAATCTCTTAGAAGTATTTCATCTTTTCTTCATTTCCATTTTGTTTTCATTGATAATCTTAATCACTTCTATATTGAATTTGATTATTTTTTAATGTTACCTTGATGGTTTCTGACAGTCTCCTTTTTCTTGTTCACATTTCAATTCCCTTTAAATATAGTTCTACAGACTTTCATATATTTTAATGGTAAAAATTTCTTGTCTTCATACACTTCAATTGCTTATTGTTTCTGCTCACTTGTCTTCATTGGTTCTTGTTTTAATAGTCATAATAGTAGAAGCATATTTATCTGACATTAATCTATGACATTCAAGAGAGGCCTGCATTGAGAGTGAAGAACTTCAAGACTCCATAGTTTTTCCAACTGTCTCCAGTCTTACCGCCAAATTCATGGGGCCAAGAATTGTCTGTTGCACTCTGGATTGCTAAACACTCTCATGGTTTGGGTTCCTGGGGAACATGCTCTCAGGACAGCCACAATGTACCCTCTAGAACACAATTCTGATTTTCTCTTACTTTTACATGATACCTTCTCCACAAATTAGCAACTATAAGGCTATGCCCATCCTGTTCTTCCAAGGGAAAACAATATAAATATATTTTTAAAATCCTAAATCTACAAAATGTGCCCTCTTCGGGGTTTTGTTTTTGTTCCTAACCCAAAACTTTAAGAAATAGCTTAGATATTAGAATTATATACAGAAAGTTTACCTTCATTCAGCTTGAAGAACACATCATATTTTAAATTGGAAATTCCCAGACTGACAAACTGGCTTGCACAGTGCATGGTCCTATGCTTGTTCAACAAGTGAGTGCCCCTTGATGAGCTCATAGCAGAGCGTCTCAGGCAAAGTTAACTCTAGATCTCTGACAGGGTACAATGAATCTAGTGTGTTCCTGTTATTGGTTCACTCACCCCCTCATCACTCACTCACCTGTCACTCACTCATCCAGTCTCTGTGAAATGAATGAGGACTCCCTGCCTGCCAGGCACTGCTGGTGGTGAATGTAACAAGATCAGCCTTCACCTTCATGAAGTTTAAAATTAAATGGCGCACAAAAGGAGTAAGACAAGTTGCAAGGAAAAATTGCAACTGTGCTGAACTTTACTAACAGGCACATGATTCCATGAGAGCTTATGAGAGGGAAATTGGAATTTGACCTCAGCTGAGAGTTGAGGAGGTGCTTCCAGTAGGAAGGCTGATCACGCTGAGATCAGAAGTGCAGGTAGAAGCTGACCACTGCAGAAAGGAAGGCACTAGCACAGGGTGGAGGAAATGGCCTTTGAGGTCTCTGTGATGGGAAGGAAGGAGGCACAGAAGAGGCAGCCTCATGGCTACAGTAGAAAGGGGAGGGGAGGTGGTGGGGAGAGGCCCAGCAAGGCCCTCGGGGGTGACTGCTCAGATGGGAAAGGCGGACCACAGGTAAGACCACGTGAGAGTGAGGACTGGGGGAAACCCTGGAGAGAGGAAGCAATGTGGTCCCCAGAGAAAGAGATGGGAGTCTAGACAGATTTGAAATACAAATCCTGTTCCATCCTGGGGGCCTCGTACTCAGGATGATGAGCAGAAAAGTAAGAGCTGTGAAAGCCCTGGTCCCATCCCAAAAAGATAGCTTGGAGGAAACACCAGAGAGCAAAAACAGAGACATCTGAGGCTTTGGGACCAGTCCAGGCCTGGCTGGGATTGCCTGCAGAGGCACCTGGCACAGACTGAGGCTCACACTGCTCGGGACCCATTAGGCTTCCAAGATTCCCAGTGCTGAGAACTATGCCAAGGACATGGTTGATTCTGGGTCTTGAAATCCACACAGGGGCCCTGCCCAGGACTTACCTGCACACAGGAGAGAAAAGGCCACACAGCACAGGAGCCTGATGCTCATGGCAGGTGCTACAGGATGGAGGGGTCTTCTGGGTCTGTGTGTTGATGAAAGGGGAACCGAGTTCTCAAGGAAGTCATCCTGAGACCTCATTCTCTCTGTCTGGTCCCCAGAACCTTCCTGTCGAGAGAGGCCAGGCCCCTTCCCCAGAGGGTCAAATCCAAAATAAATGCACCACTGAAGTTTTGATGGGAAGAATGCTTCTTGACAGAAGCCTTACAAGTTTTTCTTGACCTTGATGCAAACAGCTTGTAATTCAATGTAAATTTTCTTCCTGCAATGATATAATTCCTCATTAATATTCTGGTGTTAGTTATCTATGTATTGCTGTAGTCTAGAATCTTAGGAAAAATCCTCATGTCTCCCTGGCGTTTTTGATTCCTGTGTCCCAAATACTCCTTCAAGTATCCTTTTCTAATTTGCTTAATTGACCCTAATCCTGTTAAAGTCCTCTGTCTATATTGGTTTTCTCTGTTATCAAGTTTCTAAATCCCAGGGGCAGGCTCATCAACATTGGAGGAGTCGTTTTGCTCTGTTTCTTGTCAATTCACTGACAGATGGGACTCCTGACAAGCCCAACTGGGCACCTTCAGCTCCATCCAGAGTTCTTGCTTTCTGTTCCTGGGGTGAGACTACAGCAGGCAGAACCACCTCACGCTGCTGACTGCCCTCTCTATGTGAACAATGGTGGCCACCCAGCACTGCTGAAGACTGTGAACACAAAGGTGTCCTGATGAGTGAGGAACCTGGCAAAAGGGAGCAGACTTCAAGGTAAGGAAGAATGCTCTGGTTTTATTTGAGGTGTCATGTCTCATAGGGGATATCCCTTCGTGCAGGATTCCGGCCATTAATTTAGTAATAAATGAAAACGAGCTCAAAAACTGTATCTTCGGTGTTCAGAGCCCCACATTCAGAAGGACCCCACGCTTGGTTTATCACTCTGCTGTCATGATTTTTAAATTCTTAATAGTGTTTGAACAAACGACCTGCCAGTAAGTCATGTCACTGGTTGTAAACACAAGATTTTCATACTCTGCTCACCTCCCCCCCTGCTGGTTTCCTTTCAGCACAACGCATGACCAAGGTCTGGTCATTCAGCATCTATGGGGCTTAGTAGTGAAGGACACAGAAATTAAAGTCACAGCTAAGGGCCACCTGGTGCTGACAGTCACAGCTGGGATCCAACAAGCCCATTAGTGGGTTTCATGTGTGTGCCCAGGAGTCCTGTGGTTCAAGAGACAGAAATACACAGCTCAGGATCCTGGTGCCCAGGGCAGGGCCAGAACAGGAAGATAAATTCTAGCTGAAGGCTCAGGATTTATGAGTTAAACACCTGGGGTTAAGGCAAAAAGAATGCTTCTCCCATTGTCACATCATCTTTCAACGAAGTCGCCATTAGCATGGTTTGCTTGACCCCAGCGTGCTCAGCGTGTGAACACAAAACCAGCTCCATGCGTGTCCTACGAGAACTCAAAATAATTTCCTTGGAGATAACTTTTATCAGGATATCATTATTAAATAATTTGAGTTAATGAATGGAGAAGAAAAGAAATGAATGAAAATGAATGAACAAATTTTGTCGAATCAGCTTTTACCAACTGAAAAGACCTTTTGAGGTTACTTAGGTACAACGTCCATTTCCAGATAGAATTGTCCCTACTATGGATCAAGGTATCTCTCATGGTTTCAACCCCGTCTAAAACTTTAAAACCTCCCAGAAACTCCTCCTTGCTTTGACTATTTCGCTATGTATTCAAGAGGATTCATCGGTAGAGGTTTTAAATTAACATTAAAAATATTTGTGGGCCGGGCGCGGTGGCTCAAGCCTGTAATCCCAGCACTTTGGGAGGCCGAGACGGGCGGATCACAAGGTCAGGAGATCGAGACCATCCTGACTAACACGGTGAAACCCCGTCTCTACTAAAAATACAAAAAAACTAGCCGGGCGAGGTGGCGGGCGCCTGTAGTCCCAGCTACTCGGGAGGCTGAGGCAGGAGAATGGCGTAAACCCGGGAGGCGGAGCTTGCAGTGAGCTGAGATCCGGCCACTGCACTCCAGTCCGGGCGACAGAGCGAGACGCCGCCTCAAAAAAAAAAAAAACAAAAACGACTCTCCAGTGATAGAAGTTACATCATTGGTTTTCTGGGACCAAGATAGGCATTGCAGAGGTGTTTGAGGGAACTTTCTGGGTGTTCTCTCACCCAGGGTGGGGATTATAAGGGCATATACATATATATAGCTCAAAAATCACTGATCTGTTCATTTAAAATGTATAACGTTTACATTGTATAACTTATATATCAATAACATTGATTTTTAAATGCCTCAAGAGGGATCCACACTGCATTCTTTAGTTAATTAGTTAATTTCATCAAATAAATCATCAGAGGAAATGTATATTTCTATTTCTGTGACTTCTGAATCCTCAACCTAAGATTTCTAGGTATATAATAAGTCCGTATCTGCCTTTGCACATTGTCATGGTGAAAGAGGCTATCTGAGATTATCTAAAGAAATCAAAATATTATGTTGGTGCAAAAATATTGCAGTTCTTGCCATTAAAACTAAAAGTAATTGCAAAAACCTCAATTAGTTTTGCACCAACCTAATATCTAGATTTCTGCTACCTGCTGGATATTTTATGCTATTAAATTTTGTATACAGCTCTGCAGATGGACAGTAGCAGTCTCATTTCACAGATTAAAACAAAAAACAAAAAACAAAAACAAAACATAAAAAACAAAAACAGTAAACAAACTAAGCCAAATCTGTCAAGAACTGGCCTCAGGTCTTGAGGAGCTGGTGCTAGAATGGTAGTCGGGCTTGATGTCATGGCACCCATTCATAGTTGTTTCCTGCCACCCCTCTCCCCAGGGTGAACTGATCTCTGTCTATGATGTTATTAGAGCCAGCAGGTCTGAAAGGGACCTAAGGGATAACATTTGAATTTTTTTGAAGATAAGCATCATTTGTTATGAAACAGATTATAGTATATAGCTATAAAACACAGGGCTTTGATAGACCAGGGTTAGAGCCCCAGTACTGCATCCTAATTTCTACTTAGTTTGGTTGAGTAATTTAAACTATGGGCCAGTTCCTCTACCTGTAAAATGAGAATAGCGTTTGCATGTTAAGATGTTTTCTTATAGTTGAATTTCTAATTAATTGAAATTTTCCTAATGAAGGCTTTCTGTTTTGTGTATAATAAAATGATAATAAATGATTAGATTAGTATTTTTTCTAAGTCTTCTCCATGAAGCAGAATTGAACTGTGAATGTGCATCAATGTACTCAGTGCTTGCAGTTCTGCAAATGACTGCCAGTCATGTGACAGATCTTTTCAAAGAAACAGTCAAATATGACACATTTGATACCTCAGACCTTAAACATGTTATATGCATACAATGAAGTTTTTTAAACTTTAAAAAGAGGAAAATCCAGCCATATGTGACAATGTGGATAAACCTGCAGGATAGTACACTAAGTGAATAAACCAGGCACAGAAAGGGAAATATCGCATGATTCTGCTTATATGACAGAACCTAAATAATCAAAGTAATGGAAGCAAAGATGAAGGTAATTTCCAAGGGCTGGGGATTGGAGTAAATGGAGAGTTGCTATCAATGGTATACAATTTCAGTTAAGCAGGATGAATAAGATCTAGGGATTGCTGTACAACCTTTTGCCCATAGATTACAATACTGTGTTGTACATACAAAAATCTGTTTAAAAGATATATTTCATATTATATATTCCTACCACAATTAAATTAAATGATGGTCTAAAATGGGACTAGTTAGCCAGAGAAAGAGGAAAAAAGTAAATTTGTATAATTTAGAAATCAGTAAATTATTTTTAATAAAGAAAACAATTTAAAAAATAAATGCAAGCCTTAACACTCTAAAAACCAAGAAACATTTTTTCCACTTAATTTGTTTTTCTTTTCAATTTTAAGTCACAGAATACCTTATACAAAGAAGGATCCTCAAAAAGTTTATTGAATAAAAGAATAAGATTAATGAATGAATGAATAACAACTATTCATGTTCATTTCCCTCAAGGTATATTACATCAGTTACAGAAAGTCCACAGTGCAGAAAATTTTATTTCTTTTTCTTTCCTACAATGAAGGATGAATGTAGATGCTTGACCAGGAAGTTCCTTGGGCTTGTTGGGAAAGAGGTTTTAATGACCACATATGAGACATGACCTTCCCCTCCTGCTAATGGGGATCTGAAATGAGGAAGCCAGAGGAGAGGACAGATGTACAGAGAAGGGGGGTGTGCAGAGGTGTTGGAGGAACCGACTACAGCCAGTTATGGAACCGACTACAGCCAGTTACTAAACATGAGACCAGGGACAGCTGCTTCCACTCATATGTATAAACAGGTAACATAATATTTACCCTGCCTGATATCAGTGGGCATTAAAGCAGATCACGTGTAGAAGCAGTAGAGAGCACCTGGGAAAGGCCTGTCAGCTCCGCAGGGCCTGAACCCCTCTGTCTGGCAGCACCCTCCTCACAGTCCTTTCCTGAGTGGGGCAGGAATGTTTCTGGCATTTCCTTGGGAAACTGGCCTTTCCCAGTTACTCTCCCTGCAGGCTGCCCCTGCCTGCTCTACCCATTGGCAGACCCCAGGCTCTGCTGCTTCCTGCACCATTCCTGTCCTACACAATCCTGAAATTAAAAACGAGGCAGGTGGAACACAGTCCCCACATGCCCACATCCCACCTGATTTTTCTCTGACAACCCCTGTCCCTTTCCTGGCACTGATTCCCAGCCTTTGCCACCCCAGCCTCTTCACCCTTCACTGCCCATGCAGAGGCAGAGACATTCTCTCCTTGGTGCAAACTGAAGTCCCTGGTGTCCCTACCTTGCCCTGGGCAGTCCCAGGACCTACTCTGAATTCCAACCACGTCCTGATGCCAGCACGCAGCCAAGCATTCCCTTCAGCCCTCCTCTCCTGGGTCACCCTCCACGTCTCCCCAGGATTCCCCACAGTTTGTGGAGCCACAGCGCCTCCAAGTGGCCAATGTTCCAGTCTCATGGATTCACACCTTCTGACTTGAAGAGCTCAACATCGTCTAAGTTGGGAGTACAGATGCCCCACCCCAATCCCTGCAACCCACACCCTCTCACACACACACTCTCTATTGCTTTCCCAGAAGGGTTGACTTAGGGTGGAACTTCAAATTCACCCTTGGCCAGTGGAAACAAAAGGACACATCTTGACTGCACAATAAACTGCTGCTACATCATTGCAGTGAGTATCCTAAGATGGAAGAGAGGAGCCAGAATTATACAGGCCACAGGATTAAATAGTATGAGGATATCAAGCAGATCCAGGCTGGAAACACGACATTCCAGAGCTCCTTTTGATTAATCAGAGCCACACCTTTTCACACTTTGTATTTAGATTTTTTTTGTTTTTTGTTTTTTGTTTTTGAGATGGTGTCTCACTCCGTCACCTAGGCTGGAGTGCAGTGGCGCAATCTTGGCTCATTGCAACCTCTACCTCCTGGGTTCAAGCAATTCTCCTGCCTCAGCCTCACGAGTAACTAGGACTACAGGTGCCTGCTACCCTGCCTGGATAATTTTTGGTTTTTAGCAGAGATAGAGTTTCACCATGTTGGCCAGGATGGTCTCAATCTCTTGACCTCGTGATCCGCTCACCTTGGCCTCCCAGAGTGCTGGAATTACAGGTGTGAGCCACCACACCTGGCCTGTATTTAGATTTATTATTGCCAGATTTTAGATAGCACATTCTATAAAGAGGATTTTTCGATTTTACAAATTTGTTTCTGAATTTATAAAAATCTTGAAATAAACTACCCTATGAGCTATATATAACTTAGGCAGGTTCAACTGGGTCTGATGTCTCCTTTTTTTACCTAGAAGTCCCTAGGAGCTCTGCCAATGACCCGGCACCTCTTGGTAATGCCACACTGAGAAACTATTTCCATGCACTGAGTCTCCACAGAAAACACACACACACACACACACCATCTTGTTTTTTTTTATTTTTATTTTACTCTAAGTTCTGGGATACATGTGCAGAACGTGCAAGTTTGTTACATAAGTATACATGTGCCACGGTGGTTTGTTGCACCTGTCAACCCATCATCTAGTCTTTAAGCCCCATATGCATTAGGGATTTGTCCTAATGCTCCTCCTCCCCTTCCCCCCACCCCCCTGACATGCCCTAGTGTGTGATGTTCTCCTCTCTGTGTCCATGTGTTCTCATTGTTCGACTCCCACTTATGAATGAGAACATGTGGTGTCTGGTTTTCTGTTCCTGCACACACAATATCTTTTACTTGGAAAAGATGATAAGCTTCCATTACTGAGCTTAACTAATTTTTATTTCAGTTTTTTAGGTTGGTTTCTGAGAAGCACCTTTGATGATGTTCCAGTCTCATCAAATTTCTAAAAATGTAGCTATGGAAAGTGTGGTTATGCTGAATAATTTGTTTTCACAGGATCATGAGACTGGATGAATATTACTACAACACAGTTTTATTTTGGAGTTTTGGAAAGTGGACAACTGCCTTCTGGACCCCAGATCGATAGAGCCACTGACAGCTTGCACCCTGTGCCTGGACAAGCCAAAACACCCAACAACATGTGAAAGCAACCCTGGGGGCTGAACTCTGGAAAGCCACAGGGGAAGGACTCCCAAGGCCTTGGGAGCCCCTCTTTGCACCAGTGTATGCCCTGGATGTGGAACATGGAGTCAAGAACTATGGGAGGTTTACGATTTAATGACTTTGGCTGGGTGCACTGGTTCATGCCTATAATTTCAGCACTTTGGGCGGCTGAGACAGACAGATCACCTGAGATCAGGAGTTCGAGACCAGCCTGGCCAACATGGCAAAACTCCATCTTTACTAAAAATACAGAAATTAACCAGGCATGGTGGCAAGTGCCTGTAATCCCAGCTATTCAGGAGGCTGAGGCAGGAGAATTGCTTGAACCCAGGAGGCGGAGGTT
Source organism: Colobus angolensis palliatus (assembly GCF_000951035.1). Taxonomy (NCBI): domain Eukaryota; kingdom Metazoa; phylum Chordata; class Mammalia; order Primates; family Cercopithecidae; genus Colobus; species Colobus angolensis. Next base: position 10,741,180 of record NW_012115154.1, on the reverse strand, counting down.
TCAGTGAGCCGAGATTGCACCACTGCACTCCAGTCTGGGTGACAGAGCAAGACTCTGTCTCAAAAACAAACAAACAAACAAACCAAAAAAATTAATGACTTTCCTGATGGACTTCAAACTTGGATGGTGCCTGTAGCACCTTTCTTTTGCCCGATTGCTCCCTTTCGGAAGAAGAATGTTTACCCCATGCCTATATTCTCGTTGTATCTTAAGAATAAATATTGTTTTTTTAAATTTTACAGGCCAGTAAGGTGGAATAGACTTGCTTTGTCTCAAATGAAGCATTAGACTTTGGACTTTTGAGTTAACGCTGGAATGAGTTAAGACTTGGGGAGACTGTTGGAAAGGCACGATTGTATTTTGCAATGTGAGAAGGACATGAGATTTGAGAGAGAAAAAAGGCAGAATGATAGAGTTTGAATATTTGTCCCCACCCAGGTCTCATGTTGAATTGTCATCCCCAGTGATGGAGGTGGGGCCTGGTGGGTGGTATTTTGGTCATGGTCATGGGAGCAGATCCCTCACGGCTTGGTGCTGTCTTCATGATAGTGAGTGAGTTTTTGCAAGATCTTGTCATTTAGAAGTGTGTGGCAGCTCCCCTCAGATATGGTTCGGCTCTGTGTCCCCACCCAAACTCACCTTGAATTGTAATAATCATCATGGACCAAGGGCAGGGCCAGGTGGAGATAATTGAATCATGGGGGTGGTTTTCTCCGTACTGTTCTCATGATAGTAAATAAATCTGAGGAATCTGATGATTTTATAAATGGGAGTGCCCTTGTGAAAGCTCTTTTGCCTGCTGCCATGTAAGACATGACTTTGGTCTTCCTTCACCTTCTGTCACGGTTGTGTGGCTTCCCCAGCCATATGGAACTGTGAGTCTTTTAAACCTCTTTTTTTTTTTTTTTTAATAAATTACCCCGTCTTGGGTACGTCTTTATTAGCAGCATAAGAACAGACTAATACACCCTCCACTCTCTATCTCTTGCTCCTGCTTTTGCGATGTGATGTGCCTGCTCGCCCTTGGCCTTCTGCATATTTATAAGCTTTTGGAGCCTTCTGAGAAACAGATGCCAGTATTATGCCTCTCGTACAGCCTGCAGAACCATGAGCCAATTAAACCCCTTTTCTTATAAATTACAGTCTCACGTATTCTTTATAGCAATGCTAGAATGGCCTAATATACCTTCTCTCCACTTAAAGAAAGGAGAAGGAAGAGTAAAGAGGACTTTTTCTTGAAAATCAGACACCAGCTCAGTCATAGTAGGATAGGGCAATGGGCAGAGTACTGAGGCCCCAATTCTAGGCCCCACCTCCTGGATAACATTTCTAAACACACCATGGGCCGGAAGGGAACCTGCTGCCTTGTGGGGAAGGAACAAGACCCGGAAAGATTCATCATCTGCTGAATAAAGAGCACTTAGGCCCTGAATAATCAGCAGCAATGCCCAGGTGGTACTTGCCATACAGCTTACATGAGAACCTGAGACATGCTGGTTTCAGGTGTGATGCAGCACATACTCAGCTGTGGTGAATATGGGGAGAGGTTCCTTCTGCTTGATAAAAGGAGAGGGAAGAATAAAGGAGACTTTGTCTTGCAGATTAGGTACCAGCTTGGCACAGTGGAGTAGAGCACAAAGTAGGCTCTGGGGGTCCTGGATTTCAGGACTTGGCTCTTGAATTGCATTTCTGGACTTGCCCTGGGCCAGAGGAGAGCCCATTGCCCTGAAAGAAGAGTCTCGGGCCTGGCAGCATGTACCACAAGCTGGCTAAAAAGTCCTTGGGCCCTGAGTGAACATTGGCAATAGTCAGGCAACTCTTGCTGTGGGCCTGGGGCAGTGGTAGCCACAGGGAGAGACTTCTCTGGTTGTGAAAAGGGCAGAGAAGAGTGGAAAGAACTTTGTCTTGTGACTTGAGTGCCAGCTCAGCTGCAGTAGAATAGAGCTCTAGATAGATTCCCAAGGTTTCTGACTCCAGGCTGAGGCTCCTGGATGGCATCTCTGGATGTCCCCGGGATCAGGGGGCCTTGTGACCCTGAAGGGAAGGATATAAGCCTGGCTGACTTTTCCACATGCTGATTGTAGATCCCTGGGGCCTTGAGTGAACACAAGCAATAAGCAAGGCAGTGGTTACCGTGGACCCTGGGTGAAACCCATTATCACGCTGGCTTTAGTTCTGACCTAGGGTCTCAGAGATGGTAGCCACAGGGGAGCATGTGCCACTTCTCCCTCAGTTCCAGGTAGTTCAGCACAGAGAGAGACAGAAACGTTTGTTTGAGTGAAAGTGAAGGAAGAGAACAAGAGTCTCTGCCTGATAATCCAGAGAATGCTTTCAGATCTGATCCAAGACTAACAAGGCAGCACATCTATGAGTCCACAAAGGCCACAGAATTACTGGTCTTGGGCTGCCCCCTAATGCAGATAAGTTTTCAGAGACAAAAAACTTAGATGAAAACACCCAAGTACATTCAAATACCTGAAAAGCTTTCCAAGGGCGAGTCTAAACAAGCCCAGACTGCAAAGACTATAGTAAATACCTAACTCTTCAATGCCCCGACACAGGCAAACATCCACAAGCCTCAAGACCATTCAGGAAAACATGACCTCACCAAATGAACCAAATAAAGCACCAGAGGCCAATCCCAAAACGAGAGAGAGATGTGTAACCTTTCAGACACAGAACTCAAAATACCTGTTTTGAAGAAACTCAACAAAATTCAAGATAACACAGGCAAGAAATTCAGAATCCTGAAGAGATCTAAATAATTAAAAACAATCAAGCAGAAATTTTGGAGCTGAAAATGCAATTGACATTCTGACGAATGCATCAAGGTTTCAACCTCACAATTGATGAGGCAGAAGAATCAAGGAGCTTGAAGACAGACTACTTGAAAATATACCATCAGAGGAGATAAAAGAATAAAAATTAATGAAGCACAAATACGAGATCTAGAAAATAGCCTCAAAAGGGTAACTTTAAGGGTTATTGACCTTAAAGAGGAGGCAGAGAGAGAGATAGGGCTGAAAGTTTATTCAAAGTCATGATAACAGAGAAATTCCCAATGTTAGAGAAAGATATCAGTATTCAAGTCAAAGAAGATTGTAGAATACCAAGCACATTTAAGTCAAAGACTACATCAAGACAGTAATGAAACTTCAAGGATAAGTCAAAATTTCAAGGATAAAGAAAGGATTCTAGAAGCAGCAAGAGAAAACAAACAAATAACATACAATGGAACACCAATATGGTCTAGCAGCAGACTTTTCAGTGCAAATCTTACAGGTCATGAGAGAGGAGCATGACATATTTAAAGTGCTAAAAGAAAAAGTTAATACTAGAATAGTATATTCAGTGAAAATATCCTTCAAACATGAAAGGGAAAGAATGGCTTTCCCAGACAAAACCTGAGGGACTTCCTCAACACCAGACTTGTCCGAGAAGAAATGAAAAGGAGAGTTTTTCAATCTGAAAGAAAAGAGCATTAATGAGAAATAAGAAATTATCTGAAGGTGCAAAACTAACTGATAATAGTGCACAGAAAAACACAATATTATAATACTGTGATTACGGCGTGTGAACTACTTAGAAAGACTAAAAGATGAACCAATTAAAAAAAAAACTACAACTTTTCAAGACATAGATGGTACCTAAGATATAAACAGAAAGGACACAAAGTTGAAAGGACAATGTTAAACTATAAGATTTTTACTAGTTTTCTCTTGTTTGGTTTGTTTGCTTAGGCAATCAGTGTTATGTTGTCATCAGTATAAGATATTGTTTGCAAGCCTCATGCATAGTAACTTTAAATACAAACATATGCAACATAGTAACTTTAAATACAAACAAATACAACAGATACACAAAAATAACAAACAAGAAATGAAAATACATTATTGGGGAAAATCACCTTTACTGAAAAGAAGACAGGAAAGAAGAAACAAATGAAGAGGAGACCAGGAAACAAATACATGGCAGGAGCAAGTACTTAATTATCAACAATAACATTGAATGTAAAGGATTTAAACTCACCAATCAAAGGACAGAGAGTAGCTGAATGAATATAAAAACAAGACCCAATGATCTGTCACTTACAAGAAACACACCTCCCCTAAAAAGATATATAGATTGAAAGTGAAGAGATACAAAAAGATGTTTCATGCAAATGAAAACCAAAAAAGATCACAAGTAGCTATATCTATATCAGATAAAATGTATTTCAAGACAATAACTATAAAAAGAGGCAAAGGTTACTGTATAATAACAAAAAAACTAGCACAAACATATGCATGGAAACTGCCACATTGCCATTATTGGCACATACTTCTGAGCATGTACCCCAATGCCACCATTTGGAAAAAGTACTTTGGCTGGCATCCCCCATTGCAGTGTTGTTGCCAGTGGAATTGGGAATGCCTCAGTCCCTCTGGTTCAGCCGATGCTTTAATCTCGAGGTGTCAAAAATCAAAGCTCTGGGCCTAATTCCAGCACCACAGGCCTACAACACACAGCCCAGAAGTACTGAGCTGAATCTTAGCCGCCCGAGATATTCCAGAACTGAAGCCAGTCTACTGAACCCAGCTTATGTAACAGTCAAACCCTCAAGGGCATAGAAGAATATAAAAGCAAAAAACCCTTCCAAAAGACATCAGCTTAAAAGATTAAAGAAACATCAGCCCGCAGAGATGAGAAAGAATCAGTGAAAGAACTCTGGCAACTCAACAAGTCAGAGTGTCTTCTTACCACCAAAAGAACACACTAGCTTCCCAACAATGATTCTTAACCAGGCTGAAGTGGCTGAAATGACAGATATAGAATTCAGCAACAGGATAGAAACAAACATTATCAAGGTTCGGAAGAAAGTTGAAAGTCAATCTAAGGAATCTAATGAATCAAATAAAATGACACATTAGCCAAAAGATGAAATAGCTATTTGAAGGAAGAACCAAACTGATGTGATAGAGATGAAAAACTAACCTCAACAATGTCAATATCATCAGAAGTATTAGCCGCATAATAGATGAAGCTGAGAAAATAATCTCAGAGCTTAAACACTTGTTTTTGAATCAATTCAGTCAGACAAAAAATAAATAAAAAAAGAAAAATGAATGAAGTAAACCTCTGAAAAATATGGGATTATGTAAAAAGACGAAACCTATGACTCATTGATGTGTCTGAGAGGGAGAGAAAGTAAGCAACATTGAAAACATATTGGAGGATATTGAGCACAAAAATTTCCCTAACCTTGCTAGAGAGTTTAACATTCAAATTCAGGAAACACAGAGAATTCTTATGCGATACTATAAAAGACAACCACCCCCAAGACACATAGTCATCAGATTCTCCAAGGTCAACATGAAAGAAAAAATATTGAAGTCAGCGAGAGAGAAAAAGCAGGTCACCTACAAAGGGAACCTCATCAGACGAACAGCAGGTTTTTCTGGAGAAACTTTACAAGGCAGAAACAATTGGGAGCCAATATTTAACATTCTTAAAGAAACGAAATTCCAACCAGGAATTTCCTATCCAGCCAAACTAAGCTTCATAAGGAAAGGAGAAATAAGATCCCTTCAGACAAGCAAATGTTCAAGGAATTTGTGACCACCAGACCTGCCTTACAAGAGGTCCTGAAGGGAGTGCTAAACATAGAAATGAAAGATCATCACCAGCCACCAAAAAAACACACTTAAGTATGTAGACCATTGACACTATAAAGCAACTACACAATCAAGTCTGCATAACAACCAAGTAACAACACAACGGCAGGATCATATCTACATGTATTAATATTAACCTTGGATGTAGACATGCTAGATACAGCACATAAAAGTCATTTATTATTAAAAGAGTGACAGTTGGATAAACAAGTGAAACACTAAACTGTACGCTGTCTTCGGGAGACCCATCTCATATGCAACTCCCATAGGCTCAACATAAAGCGATGGAGAAAAAATGACCAAGCCAATGAGAAACAAAAAAAGGGCAACTGCCAGAATATTCCAAATTGGGCAAAATAACATTAAGTGTTGTTTGCAGTCATGCATCTATATCACAGTGATGGACCTCAGCTCACACTGAAGTTCCTGCTGCAGGAGGATGGGCAGACTGAGAGCCCATTGCGGGGACGTCTGAGAAGAGCTTCAAAAAGGGCAGCTTTTTCTCCTGGTTGAGACAGAGACCTTGGGAAGGATTGCCCACCTCCAGCCTGTGGCTGCCCTTTTTTGTGCAGAGAGCAGCTGACTGTCCAGTGCTGCGGACGCACTGCCACAGAGGTACAGAGGTCTGGGTGGTGCTAGTGGACTCCAGGGTTGGGGGAAACTGCTTGAGCTTGTTTCCAGAGATATTGTACCCTTCCTTGGCATCACCTTTGGTCATGCTGCCAACATTACCTGAATAATGGATCAGCCTCAGCCCTTGTTCTTGGTCTTATTGATAACAGAACATTGAGTAATGGTTCCTAATCTGAGCAAATTTCAGGGTGATCTTTTTCCCTGTGTGTCTGTGATATCTTGGTGTCTGGCTGATCCCCGCCTCCATGGGGACTGTTGGAAAGGCAGGCAGAAAGTGAAGACAAGACTTCAGAAGCGGCAGGACTCTGCAGAGGAAAGAAAAAAAAAAGGCTTGGAGCCCAGACTTTGCAAACTTGTGAAAGGTGGGCCTGCTGTGTTACCCTCCATGCCTACAGAGTTCACCTAGTTCATGACCTTCTGACTAGGTTCGGCAGGATCCATCTACTCTCATGGAGGCTGTTGCCTGGCAAGAGCTGCAGGGAAGATGAGGTGCAGCAGAGACTCACTGGGCTTAAGCCACAGCCCCTCCTTCACTTTCCCATTTTCCTCTGAGACAGTTGCTCCTCTGTCTGCACCTGCCCTTGACATCAAGGCTGACAGGCCAAAATTCTTCAACTGTGGATCTCATTAAAGATTAGAGGTATTTCCTGCATCTTGCATAGCTGTAGGTAGTCTAGAAATAACTGAAAACTGCTGCAAAATCTACATAATCTTGGATTCGAGCCCTAATTTTTCTTAACCCTTTCCCCCCTAGGCTGCTTTACAAACCTCTCCAGAGCCCCTTAGATCCCAGTGGACCACAGTGCCATCCTGTGGCCAATAAGTGAAGTTTCATCATTGCTTCTGCAATGGCCCAAGGGGATGCTGGGAAGTGTCTGCAGAGTGAGCTGAGACGCTATTCTAGAAATGCCATCTTGAATGTTTTATGAGCTACTTCCCTAAACCCCAATCCCAACATTAGTTTTAACCCTGACTGTTCCTTTGAGTTATCAAGCTTAACGTCCCATCCTCATTCTAGATAATTCTTACCCCATAGCTGCAGTTACAGTCTCACTGAATTTTCCCCCTTAAAACTATCTAAAGAGACAGGAATAGAATAGGAAGAATGGAAGGAAATAGTGTTTACTCTAAAGCAGGAATAAAACACAGAAAGTGAAGTGTAACGTTATTTCATTTCCATTACCAAAGATAAACAAACATGTCCCCCAAATGACAATGCTACCATAAAAATAAAGATTAGCAAAAGACTAAGCAGATAATGTGATGACCTTCAAGATGGGGTCAGATATGTGTTAATAAAAAGCAAAACTGGGATGTAAGAAATAGGATCCCTTGGCCAGGTGTGGTGGCTCACGCCTGTAATTCCAGCCCTTTGGGAGGCCAAGGCGGGCAGATCACAAGGTCAGGAGATTGAGACAATCCTGGCTAACACAGTGAAACCCCGTATCTACTAAAAAATACAAAACGTCAGCGAGGCGTGGTGGCAGGCACATGTAGTCCCAGCTACTCAGGAGGCTGAGGCAGGAGAATGGCGTGAACCCTGGAGACGGAGCTTGCAGTGAGCCGAGATCGCGCCTCTGCACTCCAGCCTGGGCGACAGAGTGAGACTCCATCTCGGGGGAAAGACAAAAAAAAGTCCCTTGAAAGGCAATAAGCAATCGTGGAAGGAGCAGTATCTAATGGGAAAATAAGGCTGGATATAATTAAGATCAGCAAAAGGCCTGCGACAGGAAAGGAATAGCTTGTACCACGCACATGTGCTGATCTGAAGAGCAGAGAGGGAGGAGATGATTCTGGAAGAGGTAGAGGAGTGGCGTGAGATGAGGGTACGCTGCTGCAAAATAGTATCATACGGAAGCAAATCAGCCAGGGAACTGGGGATTATATGACCTTTCTATCCACCGTCTTCTGTGACAGACCAGAGGAACCATTTCCCTTTCCAGTGACTTGTTCTACAGCCCTTGCTCCATCCCAGTGAAAGGCTCCCGGAATTTCTCTCCTCAGGTTCTCATGGACCAACTCTTATTCCTTCGTTGTTGAGCAGAGTCTAAAGGGGAGGTCATCTCTTCGTGCCCTGAAGTCCCACAGTAACTGGCATAGTCCTCTCTCGTGGCTTGATCACAGGCCCCCAAGTCTGTGCCTTTTCATTTCCAGTAGATTGAAAGTTAGGTGTGAGTCATGAAGCTTGAACAATGCCTTTATCACAGGGCATGTAAGTGACTGTTTTCAAAATCATTGCTGTTTCTTTCACTGCCTCAGATTACATCTGAACAGAAAAGATGCATAATTGGAATGATTTCTTAAATGAATTTAAACACAAAAATCTTTCACAGTGCCATAAATAATGCAACCAAAATAATTGTTCTCCTAAATGGTAACATTGTAGAGTGAAACAAAAAGCAAATAAAATTATATCAAGTATTTGAGAGGAGCCTCAGAAACCCAATCCTTCTTATACAAACATCACTATATGGCCTCCCTCTACCTGACAGACAACAGAGCCATACTCATGCCCTGCACCTGGCAGAAAAGCCTTGCTGGAGCCTGTAGAGAGCTGGCGAGGAGGAGCCTTGGTGATTCTGCCCCAGAGCAGAGATTCTCTGGGAGCTCTGGATGACGTCCAGGGACTGAGATGGACGGGGGCTGTACTCTGTATTGGAGAGGAGAACATTTAGAGTGAGTGTGATCTTTCTGACCTCTCAGCTGAAAACAGATCCAAGGTCATTGGTGACTGGTGTGGAGCTGCTTAGTTTCCAAAGCAAATTGGTCCATGCCCCAGGGTGTGTCTGTGCCACTGAAAAATTTTCTGGCTGTAAAGTGGTTCACAGCCCAGAGCTGCTGCTTGCCCCATCCCTGTTCCCAATGACTGCAGCATCTACATATTCCATGCAAGGAAGGATAATGTGAAAATAATAAACTGGTTCACTATATCCTTTAGCTACACTCACAATAGTTGTCATGTTCTGGACTGGTGTGCTTACAGGAGACACGGACCCATAAAGTAAGGGAATTTGGAGATTGAATAGAAATAGTGTCAGCTGAGGTCACCTCAGATCATGGTTTCTAAAAGCAAGAACAGAGAAGAGGTGAATTCAGAGTCCTTTTGGCCCCGCAAGACATGACGACGTAACAGGAATATCATTTTCTCAGAAAACATTCCAGTGATGTGCTGGAAAACTGAGTGTCTGTGGAGGTGGGCACATGCCTAGTAGCACTTACCAATTTCTGTTGTATCAACAAAGGCACTATAGTGGATTTCAAGCTGTCAACATGGCTTCACCGAAGGGAAGAGTGTGCCTATTTGTCTCTCGCGAGTCAGAAAGGCTGGCTCCAGCACATCACTGGACTCCGAAGCACAACTTTCAAAGCACTTCAGTGCTTAATACTCAACTCCTAGAAATGAGGCATCAGCAACAATATCGAAGCCCATTGTTTTCATAATAGGATGAGAGTGTGACCCTGGGTCTTCGAGTGGACAAAGGGAAGTTTGAGCCCAGAAAGGATTGAAGAGTTCTCTGAAGTTAGTTGCTCAGAGTGCGGAGCTCTCAGGGTTGTGCTGGCTGATTTGGAAGCTTCTAGACTTTGATTTGAAATACTTTTATTGACATGCTCCTTTTTTAACTCAAAGAGATTAATTACATTCATTTAGAGCAGGGCCTTTATTGCTTCTTGTTTGCTTATTAATAAAATCTTCCCTTTGCTATCCTTGTATGTTCATTCTCAGTGCAGGTGGGAAACCCTGCCCACCTTTTTTACCACTTCTTTCAGCATCAGTGTTTACAGTTGTGGTTAATATTCTGTTCAAGCTGAAGTTTCAGAGCTGGTCCACTATTAGGACCATTTGTCTTAGGGGTCATGCGGATAAAGGTGGGAAAAGTTGGAGACAGGGTCCAGCAAGGAAGTCCTTGGAATAGCATCCTAAGGTCAGGGAATTCCCATCTGTGCCTGGGACTTATGCACTCCCAGGACACACAGGGCAACTAAAAAAGGAATGATCTGTTGATGAAACAATTACAATGGGTTCAGAACAATCCCTGCCAACAATTATCATTTGCTAGAGAAAGAAATTTGGTATCTGAGCCACCACAATTCCTGATAAGTGAATTTAAAGATCTATAATTCCCCAACCAGCTCTGCAGGACTCAGGGCACCTCTGTCCTGGCTAGGTCTAGGGTATTCTACCTTAACCTTTGTGTATGGGGCTGTCTCTGAGGACTCCCAGAAACCCATGATCCATAATCATGTCAGCTCTAACCACAACTTGAAATTTCCTATATGTGAACTGTAACTTCACTCAAAGAGAGGTGAAGAATTTTTATTACAATATACTTATTTATATTTGCAACAAAAACTATATTGCAATATGTAAAATAACAAATAAAACAAAAGTAATATAAGCATTATTATTTTTAAAACTCCATCTTCTTGAGTTAAAGACCTCAGGGAAATTATTTCAAATCAAAAGACTAGAGCAACAATTACCAGAGGCTGGGGTGGAGATGGGGTGCTGGGGAGATGTTGGTTAAAGGATACAAAATTTCACTTAAATAGGAGGAAGAAGTTCAAAAGATCTATTGTACAACACAGTGACTGGAGTTAGTAACAGTGGATTGCATTCTGGAATACTGCTACCAGAGTACATTTCAAGTATTCTCACCACAGGAAAGGATAAGGATTGAGGTACTGCATATGTTAATTAGCTAGATTTAGTCGCTGCACCATGTACATACTTTTTTGTTTTTTATTTTTTTGAGACAGAATCTTGCTCTGTCGCCCAGGCTGGAGTGCAGTGGCACCATCTCAGCTCACTGCAAGCTCCTCCTTCTGGGTTCATGCCATTCTCCTGCCTCAGCCTCCCAAGTAGCTGGCACTACAGGTGCCCGCCTCCACACCTGGCTAACTTTTTGTATTTTTAGTAGAAATGGGGTTTCACCGTGTTAGCCAGGATGGTCTCGATCTCCTAACTTCATGATCTGCCCGCCTCAGCCTCCCAAAGTGCTAGGATTACAGGCCCATGTGCACACATTTTTAAATGCAGGTTACGTGGTATACATATGTACAATTCTTATTTGTCAGTATTCAGGTTCTAGAAACCCAGTTTCCTAGTGAACCAAGCTGACACTGGGGCAGTCGTGGATGCAAGGTTCAGTCTCCCAAGACAGGAGCAGTCATAAATGAACACAAAATAAAGAACATGCATTGCTTGCACTAGGCAGAAGAAACGAAGTCTTATTGTTATCATGGCTGTATTCATCAAGTAACTGTCACAAAAGCCACAAAGATGTTTAAGTCAAACACGAAGATTGCTTTGCTCTGGTACTGCAGAAAACTTCCAATGTGACAGGGATAGAAGAGGCTTCAGAAGAAAGAATGTTCCTGTGGATGAAGCTTCAGACCTTGCAGATGCCAGATGCCCGAATGGATGCAGGGGAACAGGCCTGTTCCCCGCCCATGCCCAAAGCTTCTGTATGTGGGCAGCAACCTCCCAGGCCCCAAGGAAAACTGCATGTCCCAGCCCTGAAGGCCGAGGCTAAGACACCCAGTGCTTGCCTTAGAGCAGTGAACTGGCTCTGAAGACTCCTAGAGTCCAGTGGGCCACGACTGCTTCCACCACCCACATTTACGGTTACTGTGTCTTAGGGGTGAATCTGTGGTCTCTTTCTACCCAAAGGACAGCTGAGGTCCAAATCTACTTGTTTCCCACGGGGAGCGGGGAGCAAAGAGAGGTCTCTGTTAAGGGTCTCTAGATGCTGCAAGGAGAGAGAAGGATGAGGTTTGTGCACAGGAAGGAGGCGACCGTGCCATGCTGTGGCTAAGCTGCTGGCACAGAGATACACGGCTGAGTCCCCCTGCTGTGTGGGCTGGATCTTCAGAGTGGAGACGGATCCCTCAAGCCTCTCTGCAGAGAACCGACCACTGGGCAGCCCTGATTTGTCTGGTGCATCGTTGCCTTGGAAGTAAATTAAAAACTCCAGGCCCTTCCCCAGGCTCTGTCGGTACCAATAAAGGGCGGTATGACCTGAAATTGGATCACACCTGAGCACTACATCCTTTCCCTCCTCTGTGACCTTGTTCCTGGGGGACTGGGAGACTCCAGCACCTGTGTGATCTGTGGAGGCACAAGTTAGGAACAGAACAAGGGAAACAATTTTAGTCATCACACGAATCCCACCCCTCCACACACAGACACACAAACACACAAACACCCCACACACACACACACACACACCCACACACATAATGAGACTGGTTGGTGTCTGAGGACTCACCTGCCCCCAGGAGGCACAGGGCTGCCCAGCAGAGGAGCCTGGTGCCCATGGCAGAGTCAGGGCAGGATGGGAGCTTTACCAGATCAGGGTCATTGTGAGCAGGAGCAGAGGAGGAGGGACGTCCCTGTCCTTACACGGAAGTTCTCACCATGACATCACTTCCTCTCCCAATCTGCATGACCTCAGGAACACAGGATTTATATTAGAACACACTTGGATGATTACTTTAAATATTTATATGCTCCTTGTAAACAGCGTTATTTGCATGGGACATTGCTTTGGGCTCCTGTGCTGTCTGGACCGAGAGGCTTCACGCTGCGTCTCCGAGTTCACCTTCTCATCTCACAGCCGCTCCTCTGTCTGCTGGGCACATTCTGTAGGATATGCCAACAGCAACCCCAACACCAGGCACCAAAGTGTGGCTCATTGTCTTTCCTGCAAGTCAGGGTCCCCTCTGCCATCCCCATTCATGCCGCAGTCTCCTCCATTCCCCCAGTCACACGTGCCCAACGGGACTGCCCCATCACATGGGTTTCCTCACAAACTGCCCTCGTGCCTTTCTTCTGGGATCATTTCCCACCCTCGTTAACTATGATTCAGAAAAGATACCTTGGTGGCAAACTCACAGAATTTTTTTAGTGTTCCATATTTTCTTTTCCTGTCCTATAGATTTTTTTAAATCAATCTGAATCTTCAATAACTGAGGACTACAGTTCTGATTTAATGGTTATTTTTAATTCTCTTTCTTGACTGTAACTATTTCTCTCATTCTATTCCACTGAAAGATATTTATCTCTCCCTTTTGACTGCTGTTAAAATCTTCTCTTTGTCATTTGTGGTCTGCAATTTCACTGGGACCTGCCTATTCGTCTTGCAAATCATCTGATTTCTTGAACAAGGATTTCGGTCTCAAACATCTCAGGAACATTCTCAGCTAACATCATATACACAGTCATCTCAGGCCATTTGCCCTATTTTCTCTTTCTGAAACTTCAATTATATATAAGAAAAAAAAATTTCAATAAAACATTCTATACTTTCTGATATTCTAAAAACTTCATTTTTTCCTTGTTCCTTCACTTTTTTATATTTTACATTTAATTTTCTGTGTTTCATTCTAGGTGATTTCTTGAGATCCATCTTTGATATTGCTACTAATCTCTTTAGAAGCATTGAATCTGCTGTTTAACTTCCATTTTGTTTTCTGGAATAATCATAATGATTTCTAGACATTCTATTTGATTATTTCTTTAATGTTTTTTGATGGTTTGGGGCAGTCTCTTTTTTCATGTCTTTGTTTCAGTTCCTTCTTGTATTCATTTAAATGTAGCTCTTCAAACATTCACATCTTATGATGGCAGAATTTAAAATCTTTAAGATGTTCATTTTAATAGTTTATTGCTTCTGCTCACTGTTCCTCCTCGGTTTTTGTTTTAATATTTTTAATAGTGGGAGTGAATTGGTCTGATGTTAATCTGTGAAATTCAAGGAGAGGCCAGGGTTGAGAGTGCAGAACATCAAGACTCCATAGCCTTTCAACTGTCTCCGGTCTCACCCCCAAATGCATGGGGTCAGGAACTGTCTGCTGCACTCTGAGCTGCGAAATACCCCCATAGATTAGATTCCTCACATCACAGCCTGCTCTGAGGACAGCCCCAGTGTAGGTTCCAGAAGAGAATTCTGATTTTCTGTTTCTTTTTTATTATGCCTCCTCCAAAAAACAGAGCCTGTAAGGCTGTATATGCATGAGGTTTTGTTTTTTTGTTGTTGTTGTTTGTTTTTGTTTTTTCTGTTCTTCCAAGGAAACCAAAATCCTACCATCAAGGATTTGTTCCACCATTAGCCAACTTAAGACAATTACGGGACAAAAGTAGCTCACTATTTAGGTCCAAATTTTACAAAGAAAAATCAATATTTTTTATTTGAAATTGTATGCTCTCCTTTGAGTAGAATAAGAGGTCACATTAATCATGAATTAAATCTGCTGGCTAGATCTCCCCTCCAGACCTTCTCTTCCTCAGCTCCCCCTACATTTATATAAGGTCTAACTCCTGTTGTAAATCCTCCTCTCCATAGTACTCTTAGTGGCTCTGTTTTATTGATGTAAACCTAATGGAGTTTTTGGTACCAGAAGTGGTTCCAAAATCACAAACCTGTGTGCATGGGTTTCTGGAAACGGATCTCCGATCTGTCTAGAGTTGTTGTGGGGAAAGAGTCCGAAGGAGAGCATAGAGACCTGGAGGAGGTCTGGTGCTACAGACACAGGAGAAATCTTACCCATGAGAGTGACTCCCCATTAATTTCAGGGACCTACCTTAGCCCAGCAATCAAACGGGTAAGATTTATAGTTATTGCCAGATCTCTGCCAGGGTAAAATGGATCTAGGGTGCTCCTATTATTCGTTCATCCATCCACCCATCATTCACTGCGTCATTGAATCATCCATTCTCTTTGAAATGGGTCTCCCCCTGTGCCAGGCACTGCTGTTGGGATATAAAGCAGACATAGCCTTGGCCTTCATGGGGTTTAAAGTATCTGGAAGATTCCAGTTGTGCTAAATTCTACTGACTAACAGACACAGGATAGCATGAGAGATTATTAAAGGGAAACTGACCTCAGCTGGGAGCCGAGGGAAGCATAGTGGTGATTATCACTAGGGCTGATCATGCTGAGATCTGAAGCACAGGTAGGTGTTGATCACTACAGAAAGGAAGTCTCCAGCCCAGGGCACAGGAAGTGGACTTTGGAGTCTCTCAACATGGCAAGAGTAGAGAAGGGCAAGGAGGTCGGGGCGGAGAAACCCAGCAAGGTATTGGAGGGTGACTGTGAATATAGGAAATGCAGGCTGTGGCTAAGACGACTTTAGGGTTCAATATGAGGAAAAACTGCCGGGCGCGGTGGCTCAAGCCTGTAATCCCAGCACTTTGGGAGGCCGAGACGGGCGGATCACAGGGTCAGGAGATCGAGACCATCCTGGCTAACATGGTGAAACCCCGTCTCTACTAAAAAACACAAAACAACTAGCCGGGCGAGGTGGCGGGCGCCTGTAGTCCCAGCTACTCGGAAGGCTGAGGCAGGAGAATGGCGTAAACCCGGGAGGCAGAGCTTGCAGTGAGCTGAGAACCGGCCACTGCACTCCAGCCTGGGCAACAGAGCGAGACTCCGTCTCAAAAAAAAAAAAAAAAAAAAAAAATGAGGAAAAACCATAGAGAGGAAAGCATCTGGTACTGAGGTAGAGATGGGAGTCTAGATGGATCTGAAATACAAATCCTATTTCACCTACGAGGTCTCAGACTCAAGTGAATGACTAGGAAAGTCAGAGCTGGGAAACCCCTGGTCCCAGCCCAAAAGGACAGCTCAGAGGAAAGACCAGAGGGGGACAAAGAAGACATCTGAGGTGCTGGGACCAGTCCAGGCCGGGCTGAGACCGACTGCAGAGGCACCTGGCACAGACCGAGACTGGCATTGCCCGGGCCCACTGGGGCTCCAAAGTTTCTGGTGCTAGGACCAAGGGCATTGCTGAGTCTGGGGTGGGGATGAGGGCAGAGCCTCTCCTGTCTTTATGTGCAGAGAGGAGACGGCCGTGCAGCACTGTGGCTTCACTCCTGGCACAGAAGTACACAGATGTCTGGGAGGGAGCAGCCGACTCCAGCCTGAGCGGGAAATTCTGTGGGTTTGATCTGGAGACACTGTAGCCATCAGGGACTTCTCCTTTGTCAGTGCTACCTTCACCAACTGAGTAATGAATCAGCCTCAGCCCCATGCCTGGGTCTTGTCGATACCAGTACATGCGGTCATGGTTCATATCCTGGGCACACTGCAGTGTCATGCTCTGTCCTGTTTTCAGGACTTGGAATTTTGGGGTCTGAGTGACACCAGCATTCACTGAACCTGCAGAGAAGGACAAAGCTGATGCTGCAGCCCCAGTGGGAAGGCGCTGGGCCTTGAAATCCATGCAAGGGGCCCTGCCCAGGACCCACCTGCCCACAGGAGAGAAAAGGCCGCGCAGCACAGGAGGCCGATGCTCATGGCACGGGCTGCAGGATGGAGGGGTCTTCTGGGTCTGTGCATTGGTGAAAGGGGAACAGGTCTTTCAAGGGTATCGTTCTGAGACCTCATACTCCCTCCCTGGGCCCCAGAGCCTTCCTGTCAGGAGAGGCCACGCCCCTTCCCCAGATGGTCAAATTCAAGATAAATGCACCAGTGAAGAGTTTGGATAGGAAGAATGCCTTTGTCTGAATTGGTGCAAGTATACCATTTTTTTTTTTTTTTTAGATCTTTTGGTAATTAGTTTGTAACTCAAAGTATATTTTGTATTCCCATGATGGTATAATTACTTGGCTGTGCACAGTGGCCTACGCCTGTAATCCTAGCCCTTTGGGAGGCTGAAGAGAGCAGATCACTTGAGGTCAGGAGTTGGAGACCAACAGGGTGAAATCCCATCTGTACTGAAATACAGAAATTATCCAGGCATCCTGACGTGCACCTGTACTCACAGCTACTCAGGAGTCTGAGACACCAGAATCGCTTGAACCAGGGAGGCGGAGGTTACAGTGAGCCGAGATCGTGCCACTGCACTCCAGCCTGGATGACAGAATGAGACTCCATCTCAAAATAATAACAATCATAATAATAACTCATTAATACACTGATATTGGTTATCTAAGTATTGCTACAGTCTAGAATCTTAGAACACCTCCTCATGTCTTCCTGGTGTTTTTGACTCCTGTGTCCCAAATACTCCTTCAAGTATCCTTTTCTAATTTGCTTAACTGACCATAATCCTGTTTAAAATCCTTTGTCTATATGGGTTTTCTCTGTTAGCAAGTTTCCAAATCCCAGGGGCAGGTTCATCAACATTGGAAGAGTCGTTTTGTTCTGTTTCTTGTCAATTGACTGACAGATGGGGCTCCTGACAAACCCAGCTGAGCACCCTCAGCTCAACCCAGGGCTCTTGTTTCTGCGCCTGGGGTTAGACTGTAGCAGACAGAACCACCTCACGCTGCTGACTGCCCTCTCTGTGTGGATGATGGCGGCTGCCCAGCACTGCCCATGATCTATGGGCACAAAGGTGTCCTGATGTATAAGGGACTTGGGGGGACAGGGCAAGACTTTAAGGTAAGGAAGAATGTACCTGCCATTAATTTAGTAATAAATAAAAATGAACCAGCCCAAATGCCCATCAATCAACGAGTGGATAAAGAAACTGTGATATATATAATATAAAAATATATATATATATAAAATGAAATTCTCTGCAGCCATAAAAAGGAATGAATTAACAGCATCTGGAGTGACCTACCTGGATGAGATGGGAGACTATCAGTGAAGTAACTCAGAAATGTAAAACCAAACATCGTGTGTTCTCACTGATATCTGGGAGCAAAACTATGAGGACACAAAGGCATAAGAATGATACAATGGACTTTAGGGACTTGGGGGGGAAGAGCGGGAGGGGGTGAGGGATAAAAGACACAATACGATGCAGTGTATACTGTTCGGGTAGTGGGTACACCAAAATCTTGCAAATCATCACTCAAGAACTTACTCATGTAACCAAATACCACCTGTACCCTGACAACATATGGAAAAATAAAAATTAAATAAAAATGTAAAAAGAAAAATATTCTCTCATGGCCTGAAACCATGAACATGGAATGTTTTTGGTTTTTGGTTTCGTTTAAAAAAAGGAGCTCCAAAACTGTACCTTTGGTGCACAGAGCCCCACATTTGGAAGGACGCTGCAGTTAGTTTTAAACTCTGCTGTCATGATCTTCAAATTCTCAACAGTGTTTGGACAAAGGACCTGCCAGTAAGTTTTGCCACTGGTTGTAAATACATTATTTTGTTTCATATTCTGCTCACCTCCCCATGTGCTTGTTTCCTTTCAGCACAAGAGCACAACCAGGGTCTGGGTCACTCAGCATCTATGGAACTTAAGAATAAAGAAAACAGAAATTAAAGTCACAGCTAAGGACATCTGGTACTGAAAGTCACAGCTGGGATCAAACAAGCCCATGAATAGGTTCCATATCTGTGCCCAGGACTCTGGTTCAGGAGACAGAGAAACACACAGCACAGTGGCCTGGTGCCCAGGGCAGGGCCAGAACAGGAAGATCGATTTTAGCTCAAGGCTCAGGTTTTATGGGTTGGACACTTGGGGTGAAGTCAAAGAGAACCCTTCTCCCAATAAGACATCGTCTGTCAATGAAGTCGCTGTGATGATGGTTTGCTTGACCCCAGCATGCTCACTGTGTGAACACGAAGCCCAGCTGCATGTGTGTCTGATGGGAACGCAAAATAATTTCCTTAAAGATAATTAACTTTTGTCAAAAAGTAACATACATTTGTTTGATTGAATGAGTTGATGAGAAAATAAACGAATGAAAATGAATAGATTTTGTAGAATCAGCTTCTATTAGCTGAAAAAACCTTTTGAGGTTATTTTGGCACAACATCCAACTACAGATAGAATTGTCCCTACCATGGGTCAGGTAGCTCACATGGCTTCAACCCCTTCTAAAACCAGAAAACCTCCCAGGAACTCCTCCCTGCCTTGATTATTTAGCTGTGTATTCAAGGGGATTAATCAGAAGAGGTTTGACATTTGCATTAAAAATTTTTGCGAACAAAATGACTCTGCAATGATAGAGGTCACATGATTGGTCGTTGGGACGGAGAGAGGCATTGCAGAGGGGAGTGAGAGACTTTCTGGGTGAGGCAGATACGTCTTCATAGAGGTGGGGTTGCATACGTTGATATATGTTGCTCAAAAATCACTGATCCGTTCATTTAAAAGGTGTCGCGTTTGCTTCATATAATTTATGTATCAAAAATGTTGATTTTTAAATGTCTGAGGAGATATGTATGCTACATCCTCAAGTTAATTCTATCAAATGAATTATCAGGCATATATATTTCCATTTCTGTGACTTCTGAGTCCTCAACCGAAGATTCCTTTGCAGAATGTGTCCATATCTGTCTTTGCACATTGGCATGGTGGAAGAGGTTGTCTGAGACCAGCAAAGGAAATAAAAATATCTAGGCTTCTACTATATGCTAGATACTTTATGCCATTAAAGGTTATATAGATCTCTGCTGATGGAGAGTAGTAGTCTCATTTTATAGATAAAAAATGTTAAAACTAAACCCTTTAAGATCTGGCCTCAGATCTCGATGAGCTGGTGTTAGAGTGGAAGTCACAGCTGGGAGTCATGGTGCCTCTTCAGACCACTTTCCGTACACCACTGTCTCCAGGGTAAACTGATCTGTGACTATGATGCTATTAGAGCCAGCAGGTCTAAAAGGGATGTAGAGGAAAACATTCCAATTTATTGTAGGTTGGCAGCTTTATGAAATATTTTATAGAGCTATAAACACTGAACTTAGACTGGGCAGGGATGGAGTATCAGTACTACATCCTAATAGCCATTTAATTTGGTCAAGTTATTTAACCAATGGGCCAGTTGTCTCACCTGTACCATGAGAGAAGCATTTGTGTCTTAGGGTTTTCTTCTGACACTTGAATTTCTAAATAACTGAAACTTCCCAAAAGAGGGACTTCTATTCTGTGTAGAGTAAAATAACAGTAAATGATGGAATCATTATTTTTTTCTACATCTTGCCCATGGAGTAGAATTGAAGTGTGAATGTGCATTAATGTAATCCATGCTTTCGGTTCTGCAGATGACTATGCCACTCACGTGACAGACGGTTTCGCAGAAACAGTGAAAGACCATAAATATGGTATATTCATACAATGGAATATTGTTAAGCATTAAAAAGAAGAAAATCCAGCCATTCGTGATAGCATGGATAAAGCTGCAGGACACTGTGCTAAGTGAATAAGCCTGGTGAAAGACAAACACTGCATGATTCTGCTTATAGTAGGCTACCTAAAAGTCAAACTCATGAAAGCAAAGATAAAAGTGGTGATATCCAAGGGCTGGGAGTGGAGGAAATGGGGAGTTGCTGTCAGCAGGTACAAAAATTCAGTCAGCAAGATAAGTAAGATCTAGAGCTTCTGTACAACCTTGCACTTGTAGATTAAAATACTGTATTGTACACTTAAAAATCGATTTAAAATAAGGATCTCATGTTTCATGTTCCTACCACATTAAATTAAAACGCTGGCAAAAAATGGGGGAGGTAGCTAAAGAGAGAAAGAGAAAGAAAGGGAAATTTGTATAATTCAGAAACCAAGTAAAGTACTTTGAATAAGTAAAACTAAAATAAAACAAAATAAATTTAAGCCTTAATACTCTAAAATGAAATATTTTTTATTAAACAACGTTTGTCATGCTTTATCTTATGCCATAAAATATACAAAGAAAGGGCCTCAAAAACTTCATTGAAGAAAAGATATAAAATAAACTAATGAATAACAATTATTCGTGTTACTTTTCCTCAAGGTAGATTGCATTAGTTACAGAAAGTCTACGGTGTAGAAAATTTTATCTTTCTTTTTGCTGCCATGAAGGATGAATGGATATGCTTGGCCTGGAAGTCATACGTTTCTTGGACTTGTCAAAGAAGAGGTTACAGTGGTCACATAGGAGGCATGACCTTCCCCTCCTGCTAACGGGACCTGAAAGGAGGAAGCCAGATGAGGGGACAGATGTACAGAGGAGGGGAGGGTGGAGAGGTGTTGGAGAACACACGACAGCCAGTTATTAAATATGAGACCAGGGGCAGCTGCCTTCCCTCAGATACAAAAACAGGCAAAATAATAAATACTTGTGATTTCAGTGAGCTTTAAAGCAGATCACATATAGAAGCAGCAGGGAATGTCTGGGAAAGAAAACCCTGTAAGCTTGGCAGGGCCTGAGCCCCTCTGGCTGGAAGCACCTGCCTCACAGTTACTTCCTGAATGGGGCAGGAAAGTTTCTGGCGTTTCCTTGGAGAACTGGCCTTTCCCAGTTACTCTCTCTGTAGGCTACCCCTACGTGCTGCTACGATCGGCAGGGCCCAGGCTTTGCTACTCCAGGAGACCTTCCTGTCCTACACAGCCCTGAAACTAAAGTTGGGGCCGGTGGAACACAGTCCCCACATGCCTACATCACACCTGCCTTTCCTCTGTCCTCCCTGTCCCAGGCCAGACACTCATTCCCAGTCCTTGCAATCCCAGCCCCTTCATCTTCCACTCCCCATGTAGAGGCAGAGACACTCCCTCCTTGGTGCAAACTGAAGACGCTAGCACCCCCGCCCTTCCTTGGCAGTGTGGGGTCTGTGCTTAAGTCCACATGTCCAGGCCCTACTCAGGGAATCCCAAAGGGCGCCTGGTACCATCAGGCAGCCCGTCATCCCCTTCAGCTTTCTCCTGGCCACCCTCCAGTCCTACCCAGGGTTTCTTACAGCACGGTGGAGCCACAGCGCCACCAAGTGGCCAAAAATCCGCAGTCTCATGGATTCACATTTGGCCTAATGAGCTCAAGATTGTTCAAAGAAGGAACAGATGCCCTGCTCTCACTCCTGCAATCCCGACCCTCTCACACACTTGGTGGCCCTCTCTATACTTCTCCAGAAGGGCCAATCTAGAGTTGACCTTAAAGTCCACCTTTAGCTAGTGGAGGCAAAAGTATGCATTAACCAACATTTTGATTGCAAAATAAACAATGTTACAGCAC
This sequence comes from Colobus angolensis palliatus, assembly GCF_000951035.1. NCBI lineage: Eukaryota > Metazoa > Chordata > Mammalia > Primates > Cercopithecidae > Colobus > Colobus angolensis. The sequence goes on along the minus strand of NW_012115154.1, from coordinate 10,718,998 downwards.
TGCAATTAGTACGCTAGGAGGGATGAGAGGAGCCTGAAAAATACAGGTCACAGATTTAAACAGTGTGAAGATATCAAATAGACCTAGCCTGGAAACTGTATTCAATCGTTCCTTTTGATTAATCAGACCCACGTTTTCATATTTTGTATTTAAATGAATTATTAGCAAATTTTACATAGTGTATTTTAGAAGGAAAATTCTTAGATTTTTATATATGTATTTCTGAACTTACAAAATCTTGAAATAAACAACCCTTTCGGCTGTAACTTCGGCAGATTCAATTGGCTGTGACATTACCTGTCACTCCGCAGAAGTGTCTATGAGCTCCACCAGTGACCCAGCACCTCTTAGTAATGTGACCCAGAGAAACTATGTCCATGTGAATGAGTTTCCACAAGAACACACATGCACACACGTACATGTACACACACACACATACACATGCACACACACATTCACACACACTATATCTTTTTTTTTTTTCTTGAGATGGAGTCTCACGCTGTTGCCCAGGCTGGAGTGCAATGGCGAGATCTCGGCCCATGGCAACCTCCGCCCCCCCGGGTTCACGAGATTCTCCTGCCTCAGCCTCCCAAATAGCTGGGATTACAGGCACACACCACCACACCGGCTAACTGTTTGTATTTTTAGTAGAGACAGGGTTTCACTATGTTGGCCAGACTCGTCTTGAACTCTTGACCTCATGATCCACCCACCTCAGCCTCCCAAAATGCTGGGATTACAGATGTGAGCCACAGAGTCTGGCCACACACAATATCTTTTACTTGCCAAAGATGATAACATTCCATGACTGAGCTCAGCTGACTTTCCTTTCAGTGTTTTACGCTGATTTCTGAAAAGCATCTTTGATGATGTTCCAGCCTCATCAAATCTCTAAAGATGTGGTTGAGAAAGTGTGGTTATGACAAGGAATATTTTTGCAGGATCATGAGACTGGATAAATATTACTATAACGTGATTTTCTTTGCTCCAAAAGAACATTTGCAAATTGCAGCGTTAGACACAGTTACGGTACTTCACAGCACTGCTCATCAATCCAGACTAGAACCACACAACTGCTCAGAATACTGCAGGGGTTGCAGGAAATACTGAGGCTATTCATAATCACTCTCCATGATATTTCAGGTAAGAAGAATCCTTTGTGAAGGGAAGACACTGATTAATCATACTCCAGGACTCAGTATAAGTAGGATTAACTTACTCACTTTACAAACATCAAATAGAACCAATTATATACTTGGCTTTTCCCTTGAAAATAAAGGAAAGAGAGTGATACAGTACAGTCCCAGGGAATGTCACAGTAGGAAGTGAAGGGAGAGGCAGGTGTGAGCCTGTCCTTCACAGATGATCGGTGTCTGGTAATGTCTTAGGAGAACAAAGGTTCATCCAGGCCATGGAAATAGTGAGGACAAATGCAGAGCATATAAAGGCTGCTGAGTTTTAGGAAATGTTGAAAGAGCTGTTTGGTCACAGAAGGTAATTGGATCTAGGTGATGAGCGTTAGAAAGGCATCCCAGGGAAGTAGAATTTATTTGAGGGAAACTGGAGAGCCTTTACCTGTTTACTGTCAAGGGTAAAATGACCTCATCTGTGTTCTGGAAGGTACTTGAGTGTGTCCTGAAGAGTTCCGATTCAGGCCAGAAGACCACAGGGAAGACATCAGAACCAACTCCAGGACTCTCACGCCAGGCAAGCGGCTCTTTGATGATATCCCCAACTGGGACTGGCCACCAGTGACGCGAGTTGCTGTAAGTCCTTCCTTTATATTTTCTAGATATTGAAAATTTGGGGAAGGGTGAGAAGAGAGCTCATGGTGCACAGAACACCACTGCTTACCACCTTCTGCCTTATCTCTATTTTCAAAAATCTTTAATCACATTCTCTCTCCTCCACTTTTCCCAAATCTCAATTTCTTCACCCTAAATTATACAAAGCAAACCCCTGTGATTTTTACCTTCAACACTATGCTACTATCAACAATCTTGACTCCAGAATGAAATTCCCTGCCGTTAAAAAAAGAGCGCCAGCTGTGACATGATGAACATGTCCTCTACCTCTGTATCAAGTGGAGAAGGTGATTCTGCAGTGAACCTACCGGAGCAGCAGCATCTTCTGAGCAGAGCTGCCTGGCCTTATTTCCTTCAGCCCTGAATGGCAGAAAAGCCCGAGGTTGCTGGATCCAGCATCATGAAATTATTTTTTCTTTCTCCCTGCAGTCCCCAAGTTCTCACATATGTCAGGGCTGAGGTTGCTCCACACTGGGGCAGGCAGGTTTGTGCACAGGATGCGGTTGGCTCTGCAGGGCTGTCCCAAACTTCTGGGACAGAGATACAGGGCCAAGTCTGCCAGCTCCAAGGTGATCATGTTCAGCTCAGAGTGATAGTCAGGGAACTGGTGCCCTGAGAAATGATCACGGAGGTTTCCTTTTACTCTCTGTAACCCATTATGACATTTTAACAATTACTGGAGGCCTGACCTGGAGCTTGTTGGTATCAGGACACACTGTTATGCCCAGAGACAGGGGAGCAGCTCAGTGTCACTTGCTGTCCTCTTGTTTTGATCAGAGATCTTGGAGTTTGGGTGACTCCAGCCTCTACTGGGTCTGCGGGAAAAGCAGATGGAAGATGAGCACAGGAGACAGTGTGGTGGTACCTCCCCAAGGTAAAGTGGAGAACACAGGGGTGGGGGGCAGGCTCAGGATGGCGGTGCTCTCCTGTCTGCAAGGACTCACCTGCTCCCAGGAGACAAAGCAGTGCCCAGCAGAGCAGTTTGGAGCCCGTGGCACAAAGGGGCAGGCAGCACTGTGTCTGTGCTCAGGGCTTGGTCCTCCTGGGGAACAGCTGAGTTCTCAGCCTCACTTTTCCTAGTGGGAGGGGCATCCTGTGATGTCACTGTCCGATGTCCTCCCCTTGCAGGCCTCCTGAGGTCCACTGCTCTCTGTTCTGCACAGCAGAATCCACTGGGCCTGTGAGGGAGGGGACCGAGGCTGGGGAAGAACACCGGAGGGAGCCTGAGGGGGCCTTGGATGAGGCTTGCTTCAGAGACACCCCACCTGTCCCAACAACTCACCTGGGAGTGCATGGATGCCCCCAGGCTCGGCCTCTGTGTTTCTTTGCGGTGCAGTCCTGCAGACCCTGTGTGAAATAGTGCAGTTGAGGAGCCCCCAAGAAACACAGAATTCAGGAGACCTAGGCAAGCTAAGACACGAAGAGAACGGTCAGGACCCACTCTCCTCCCTAAAGGCCAATGTAAAGCTACAATCCAGAGACACTGAACTCTGAGCCTGATGATTCAACATGCTGGGAATAAAGAGACCAAAAGGAGAAAACATCGTCTTCCAGTGTCAGTGTGGAGAGGAAATCCAGTGAGGAGTTGTGATCTTAAACCAAGGACACTTCAGGTCAAGAGAGGGAGAGTAGATGAGTGAGGAAGCTTCCAGACCATGGTCCATGGGATCTGAACAGATGGGAGTGGACAGAGGCAAGTTTGCTTCCTGCAGGATTCAGAGAAGGTGTCTGTGCGGATGTGGAGCTTTGATCAGGGCTGGAATTTATGCTGTAGATTTGAGTTTAAATAAGAAAATTAGAGAATAGACAAGATGGAAGATAGAATAACAGAACTGGTTTGACGTATTTCTCAAATCCATTCCCCAAAACCTGGGTTGTCTACTGTGCTCTCCAGCTGCCTCCTGCCCTGGGACCCTTGCCTGGAAGTTACCTCTATGATTCCCCCAAACCCAGTGCTGCTTGACCTTGGGTGTCAGCAACTTATGACAGGAGGGACCCCTTGGTTCCTGAGAAAGAGAGGCTTGGAGACCACCAGACATAAAATGTCAGAAGAGCTTGGCTCCTCACAGGACATTGTGTGGCCCATTGCAGGGTATGACTCTGCGGTGACGCAGGTGGTTGTTTAGAGGGTCTTATAAAATCTTAAACTAACAATCCTCTTATAGCGTGCTTGCTTCATTTTACAATTTAAAAAGGGATTTTAAAAAGACTAGATCTGTATGTGTTTATCGTTTTCAAATCAGTTGACAGGGCAGAGTCACATGCTAAAGAAAACCCACACTCTAAATATGAGCACAGGATGTAAAGTTGCCACAAGGATGAATTAGCAGGTGCTATGATGTTCTGAAGCTTCTGTCGGGGCTCTTGCAGGAAATGTTCACCCGAGCCCTGCATGGCCCCCACAGCTTCCTGGCAGACCCTGAAGGTTTCTGCACAGGAAAGCGGCGACTCTGCAAGGCTGTGTCTTGGCTGCTGGCGCAGAGATACAGGGCTGAGTCTTCTGGCTGCAGGGTGCGTACGTGAAGGTATAAGTGAGAGCTGTCTGGGCATTCAGGTGAGAAGCGACTTGGCACACTGTTGTTTTCAGCCCGTTCTTTAAAGTTGTAGACAAACATGAGCTCCGGTGGCTTGTTAGCTTTCTGCTTGTACCAGTACATAGCATTGTGCCCCAGATGTTGTTCACATTTCAAAGACTTCTTATTTGTCATTCCCATGACCAGGTGTCTTGGTGTCTGCCTAACTCCAGTTTCCATGGGGACTGTGGGGGGAATGGGACAAAATTCAGGCAGAGCCCAGGAGGAGGGTTGTTGCTGCAATCATAAGCAAAAAGCTTGGAGATCGAGGACAGCTGATTTGAAGCCAACTCACCTGCTCCCAGGAGACACAGAACTGCACAGCAGAGCAGCCTGCAGCCCATGCTAGCCTCGGGTCTGAGATAAGGCCTCTGACTGGGGTCCTCTGGGCGAGGGGCTGGGCTCTGGTCTCCTTGGCCCTGGTTGGTGGTTTTTCCTGTGATGTCACTGCTCCTGACAGCTTCCCCAGACCCAGGGGATATTTATTCCTGGAGGTTTTACATCCTTTCTGGGTCCTGATAGAAGGTAGATTTGAATAGTCTGGGCTGGGATGAATGGGCTGGGCAGAAAGGGCAGAGCCAGCTTTTTATCCCCCAAGGATATTCCTCTGGCAGGGGCTCTTTGCTCTCAGCTGCTTTCTCATTATGTGGATCCTCCCGCTATCTCTGTTCCCCTGTCTTTCAGGATTCCTCTCAAGGACAGACCACTCCCATTTAAGGAATCTCCTTCTCCCCTGTGGGATCACACAAGACAGCGCCACTCAAAATGTCCCTTCCCTTAATGTCTAAGCACGGTAGAGCCCTTTTTGCCCGGTTCTGTGGAGGCAGGATGACTGCATGACCACGGATGCAGTGTGGACCAGCGTCCAGCATTCAAGGGTATGACTGTGATGCCAACCAGCAACCAGGCACTGGGGAGGGAGCTGTGGGACACAACAGGGATGAGCCACCCTCTGTCCCTGAAGTGGAGGGCATGGGGCTTGGCTGGGTTTAGGGCTAACATACACAGGATGCTGAAAAAGAACAACGCAAGGTGTGGGGAGCACGGGAAAGGGGAATCAGCTTGAAGCTGACATAATAAATAAACACAAAAGATAAGTACAAATAAACACAAAAATGAAATGATTCATAATCCCTAAGTGATTTTAACCATCTACCGTTATAGTACATATTTGTTACTCTTTTGTAATGACAATTTGATTGTAGGGTTAGGGTTGTAGTTATAAATCAGTTACATAAAAATCTATGTTGGAGGTAGAAAGGCATTACCATGATGAAACTATGGGTTGATAATTTAGAGATTTTCACACTTGGAGATGTGCTGGGCCAGGAGGAAAGTATTAGATCGCTAATATTCTCATGTGTAAATTGTTTTGGATTATTTTTATGTGGCCCTTAAAGCCAAGAATGTAAAGGCATGTACATCAGAATTTAAGAAAAGTGGTTGAATCGTCTCTTCCTGAACAGGTTCCACACATGAGAGACCTTCAACTTGCTGTGGTTGGATTTATTTCATTCTTAGATAAGAACCTAACATCAACCTGATTTAAAGGCTGACGTTGTTACTATTAAAGTTATTATGATAGGAGTCTGCTTCAGCAAGGAAACAATTCTTGGCCCTTCCACCAAAAAAGAAAAAAAAATTGAATTAAAAAAAATTTGATTGCATTGTGTCGCTCTCAATAAGTGAACCAAATTTCAAGGATTTTTTTTTTTTTTTAATGGAATTCAACCTACCTTGAATAACAATGACAATGAAAGGCTTAACTGCCCTGAGGTCAGTAGCTAACAGAAACCTTTCTCAAAGCACAGGGTGGGTGATAGGTGAGTTTAAGTCCTCTGAATTCCGGATGGATCTGAAGAGGAGAATGACCTCAGGCCAGTCAGAGTTGTGAGAAAGAAGAGTGAAGAGTGGAATGGTAAACGTGAAATAAAGTCAAGTAAACATGTCTGTACCAAATAGCAGTACTATATGTGATTGAAGCTAGGACATAACTGACTCCAAGACAGTTGGGATTTAGGACACAGTGTAATAAAAAAGGAACCCAAAAATCATATGTAAGAAACCCGCCCCCCCTTTTTTTCCTGAGCCAGATCCTAAATTGTGTATGCAGAGGATGGCAGACCCGAAGGCTGAGCAGAGAACAAGTTCTGGAAGGCTGAAGACATGGGCAGAGATTTCAGAAGAGCCAGAGCATTCGGACCCAGTTACAGTGGAGTGATGTGGTGAATACACTGTGATTCCCACTAAGACCCTGGGAAGGCCATGCGCTAGCAATGATGACCACGTGCTGGGGCTCCCTAAGAGGGAGGGCGAAGCTGAAATAGACCGTAGCAAGTCCTACATTTAACCCTCCCAGAATAAAACCCAACACTTTCCAAGAGACAACGTAATCCAGAGCCTCAAGTGTATATCGTCCACAATGCTTTACATAAACCCTTTCTTTCATGGAGGATATTTAGAAGTCTCCTAATCCTTCAGACCACCCCAAAATCTATCTCCTTTCTGATCCATACTACTTTCAGTGTTCCTGTACCAAAATATCAGTTTCATCATGTTGTTTCACTTGGAGTAGGACCAGTGGCTCACCACTGCCTAGGGATTTGTTTCCAAAGTCCTTTCCATGTCTCCCAATATCCCCTGTCATCAAGCTATCACTTGCTGTTGAGGAGAGTTCAAGAAGACTTTCATTAGAATTGGGAGAGACTTTTGCTGGTCACCCTTCTTGAAGAAAAGGAGTCTACAAGGCACAAGGCTGCCTCCACTGGCTTCTCCTCAACACTTTCCAGTTTACCTATTGCCATGGAATTTCATGCCTCTCCAAATATTTCTCTCTTAAATAAAGTACTCACTGATAATCCAAATTGTCTCTTGATCTTAGAAATGCTTTCCTTCCCCTTCCTTTATGCTTATGCTCATCAACCATTTTTACCAACACCGCGTTTGTGATCATAACGTTAGGTAAAATATGTACCCATATGTGCAGCCGACAAAGAGAAGAAATGGCTTCTCCCATCAGTTAAGATCTTCAGTGCATGGGACAGGCTCCTGTTTTGTTAGCTGAGCCCTGATACTTTGCTGACTTTGTTGTGAACCCCTGCTTTAGCTGATAAACAGAATTCGGAGAGTTCTGTGTACATAAAATGGAGAATTGCCACATCAGGTGCACTAGCCGGCTGTGTTACAGACTGAAACTCCATCAGAGGCCGTCAGGGAGTGGAGACTGGAGCCTTGGGTGCAGGTGCACACACTGGCCCACAGCTTCCTGGCTGATCCAGGAGGTTTGTGCACAGGGATGTGGTGACTCTGCAGGGCTGTGTCTTGGCTGCTGGCACAGAAATACACAGCAGAGTCACCAAGCTCCATGGACTTGATGTGAAGATTTAAATGAGCTTTGTCTGGAGAGTCAGGTGAGAAGCGATTTGGAACTGTTTCATTTAAAATGGGCTCCTTATTATTGTAGATAAACATTATCTTCAGAAATTTCTTATAGTCCTGTTTATACCAATACATAGCATTATGGCCCAGATTTTGTTCACATTTAAGGGACTCCTTTTTTCCCGTCTGCGTGACCAGATATTTTGGAGTCTGGGAAACGGCTGTGTCCAACGGATCTGTAAAGGAAAGACGCAGAATTCAGGCAAATCCCAGGAGGTAGCCTGCTATTGTCATGGTAAAAAGGTTTAGGGACTCCAACAGGATCATGTCACCTGGGCCCAGGACTCACCTGCTTGGAGGAGGCAGAGGACCACACAGTAGAGGAGCCTGCAGCCCATAGCAGAGTGAGGCAGACCAGTGAAGGCCCAGGGCAGGATTCTGGTGTGCAGTGGTGAGAAGTCTAGGCTGTGCTTTCCACTACCGCTGAGAGGTGCTGCGCCAGTGAGGTCACAGCCTGTAATCTTTTCTCCATTCCCAGGCTCTCCTCTAGCATGGCTCCTCCTTTTCATGGCCTGCACTTGCTGCTTTAAAGGAGTTTTTGGAGTTTCTGGGAATAGTTGAGAGGGTTGAATTGTGGCCTCCAGGATGTGTCTCTGACAGTCATTCCTGTGCCATCAGCCCTCTCCCTCCCCGCTCCTTCCCTGGGATCTGACCACCTCCTCCCTTCCTCTCCCTTTCGGGCTCTTCTCCCAGAGTCAGGCTTTTTTTCTGGAGGATTTCCAAGAAGTCAGGGAAATTCTGAATGCTTTTTAAAAAGGTGAAACATGAGCCCGAAGTGAAAACAAAGTGTGTTTCAGGTGTGCATCCTGGAGGTCTGTCAATGCCACCTTCTTTCCTATCTCCAGGTGTCTTGGCATCATCAGATCTTTTGACATCTGGACAAGTCTAGCTTCCGTGTGTCTCTGTAGATAGGGAGAGAAGTTGGAGATGGACGCTGAAAGGGAGTTTGGCGATGCTGTTTTGATAGAAACGTTTGCTCAGGCCTAGGAGAGGGGTTTCCTGTCACTGTGGGGAGCTCCTGGTCCAAAGGACCATCCAGAAGGGGAACAAGAAAAAACTTCTTTCTAGCTTAATTCCCTGATAATTTAGAGTGAGGAGAACGGGGCTGTAGGTCACTTTTGGTCTCCTAAGATTTCCCTCAGTTATTATTCTCTGCAAGATCCCCGAGGGACCCCTGGCCAGCCAGACTTACTTCATGGCAGGGCTCAGCTGTACTGGGCTGAGCTGGAGCAGAGGCCCAATGCCCAGAGCTCTCTTATTCCTCTTGGGAAGGGGTCCTGCATCTGTGTCTGCTTGTGGGCTCCCAGTCTCCCCAGCTCATGCCTCGTCCTTTCTAATCCCATGCAGGCTCCAGTCCAAGTCTGACAGTCCCGGTTCCTCCCTAGGACAAAAGCGCCTGCACATCAAGGCAAAATGAATAGTCTGTGTTTAACCCTCACACTTAGAGCCTTGACTAGCATTCTCTGCAGACCACATTTTCTCTTGTTGTTAATAAACCCAATCTTTCTCTTAACCCTTTCCCATCCAGAGAATTGTCTCTCCTTCCGCCAAGTTCTCTGAATCTCAGCAGAGTCACAGCTCCTCCTTGTGGCCAAAGTGTCAAACATGTCAAGGCTCAGTCCCATGGTGGACCAAAGGCAGCAGGGCGGTAGAGGTCTTATTAGGGACATGTGAGGGGAGACTAGAAGGACTTCATTCCTCACTCTCTTCAGGAAGCTTCCACCATAATACAAACATACAAACCTACAAACTCAATTGCACTTCACCTTTAATAAACATAAAAACTGGGCCAGGGGCGGTGGCTGACGCCTGTAATCCCAGCACTTTGGGAGGCCGAGACGGGCGGATCACAAGGTCAGGAGATCGAGACCATCCTGGCTAACACAGTGAAACCCCATCTCCATTAAAAATGCAAAAAATTAGTCGGGCATGGCGGCGGGCGCCTGTAGTTCCAGCTACTCGGGAGGCTGAGGCAGGAGAATGGCGTGAACCTGGGAGGTGGAGCTTGCAGTGAGCCGAGATCGCGCCACTGCACTTCCTAAATAAATAAATAAATAAATAAATAAATAAATAAATAAATAAATAAATAAAAACATAAAAACTGACTTTCAGAGTTAATAGACTAGATTGTTGCAGAACAACACTCCCACCAGAAACAACTAGAAAAGCTTAACAAAATACAAAACAGAAATGTTTGAAGGCACTTGGAGCTACTGAGGCAGTAAGAGCTTAAGAGATTTGGATCTCATAGAAAATGGATAAATCTAAAAGAAAACCAAAATCCTGCTTTTCCGTTAAAGTCATTTGCCAATTTCATTTTGATGGCTGAGAAGCTGAGAAGAAAGGGAGGACTGACCGGCCAGAGGCTTTGAGGAGCATCCACCACCTTTCTGGCCTAGAGAACATTTACGTTCAGTGTTCCTTCTTCTCAAGACATGTTGCATTGGTTACAGGAAGTCTACAGTTCAGAAAATTACTACCCCCGTTTTTTTTTTTTCTTTTTTTCTAAATGCGTGTGCGTGTGTGTGTGTGTGTGGAGTCTAGCTCTGCTGTCCAGGCTGGAGTGCAGTGGCACAATCTCAGCTCACTGCAACCTCCACCTCCTGAGTTCAAATAATTCCCATTCTTCAGCCTCCCAAGTAGCTGGGATTGCAGGTGCCCACCACCATGCCTGGCTAATTTATTTTATTTCTAGTACAGACATGGTTTCTCCATGTTGACCAGGCTAGTCTCGAACTCCTGGGCTCAAGGGATCCACCTGCTCAGCCTCCCAAAGTGCTGGGCTTACAGGTGTGAGGTACCACACCTGGCCAGAAAATAACACTTTTTTTTTTTTTTTTTTTTTTTTTTGGTCTCAGTGAAGGATGAATGGATATGCTCGGCCTGGAAGTCAAGTGTTCCTTGGACATCTCAGGGAAGAGATTCTACTGATTATGTATGAGGCATTGCCTTCACAACTTGCTAATGGGGACCTGGAAAGGGGAAAGCAGGTGAAAGGACATAGCTACAAAGAAGGGGTTGTGCAGAGGTGTTGGAGAGACAGACTTAAGCCAGTTTTTATTTTAGTTTATTTTGACACAGAGTCTCACTTTGTTGCCCAGGCTGGAGTGCAATGGCACGATCTTGGCTCACCACAACATCTGCCTCCTAGGTTCAAGCAATTCTCTTGCCTCAGCCTCCCAAGTAGGTGGAACTACAGTCATGCACCACCACACTGGGCTGAGTTTTTATACTGTTAGTAGAGACGGGGTTTCACTATGTTGCCCAGGCTGGTTTCGAACTGCTGAGGTTGGCCTCCCAAAATGCTAGGGTCACAGGGGTGAGCCACTGCACCCAGCCTTCAGCCAGTTATTAAATATGAGACCCAGGACAGCTGATTTCCCTCAGATACATAAACAGGTAAAATAATACTTATCCTGCATGATTTATGTGACTATTAAAGCAGATCACACGTAGAAGCAGCAGAGAGTGCCTGGGAAAGGCCTGTCAGCTCTCCAGGGCCTGAACCCTTCTGGCTGGCAGCACGTGCCTCATGGTCACTTCCTGAGTGGGGGCAGGAATGATTCTGGAGCTTCTTACGGTAACTGGCCTTTCCCAGTTACTCTCCCTGCAGGCCACCGCTGTCCCCTGCACCCTTTGGCAGGCCCCAGGCTCAGCTGCCCCACGCCTCTGTCCTCCACAGCCCCGGAACTAAAGATTTGGTGGGCGGAGAACAGGCCCCACATGCCCACATCACACCTTACTTTCCTCTGCCTGCCTGTCCCTGCCCTGGCACTGATGCCCAGCCCTTGTGGCCCGAGTTCCTTCACCCTCCACTGCCCAGGCAGACACAAAGACACTGTACTCTTCGGTGCAAACTGAGGCCTCAGGCACCTCTACTCTTCTCTGGCAGTGGGGAGTTTGTGTTTAACTCAAGATCCACTCTGAATCAAACCACTCCCCTGAAGCCAGCAGGCAGCCAAGCATACCCTTCAGCCCTGCTCTCCTGGGTCACCCTCCCACCCCTCTCCAGGGTTCCCTGCAGCATTGTGGAGCCACAGCGCCTCCAAGTGGCCAACGTTCCACAGTCTCATGGATTCACACCTGACCTGATGAGCTCAAGATTGTCCAAATCGGGAACAAAGATGCCCCATTCTCACCCCTGCAACCCCCATCCTCACACCCTCTATGCTTTCCCCAAAAGGCCAATTTAGGGTTGATCTTCAAATTCACCCCGGGCCAAAGGGACACATGAACCAATCTTTTGATTGCAAAATAACTAATTGTCTCACTTAGAGAGCAGCCAGAATGAAACAGACCCTTAATTAAACAGCGTGAGGATGTCAAGCCCACCTAGCCCAGAAACACTGCACTGTTCCTCGGATCCTTTTGCTCAATCAGACCCAATCTTTTCATATTTTGTATTTAAGTTAATATCACTAAATTTTACATCATGTGTTTTATAAGAGAGGATTTCTTGATTTTACAAATTTATTTCTGTATTTGTAAAATTTTAAAATAAACAACCCTGTCAGCTATGACTTAGCCAGATTCAGTTGGCTGTGACATTTCCTATCACTCCCTGGGGTTAGGAAAGTGCCTATGAACTCTACCAGTGATCCAGTGATGCTTAGTAAATGCCGCCCACAGAAACTATTTGCATCTCCACAAGAAAACACACTCACGACTGGGCGCGGTGGCTCATGGCTATAATCTCAGCACTTTGGGAGGCTGAGGCGGGTGGATCACGAGGTCAAGAGATCAAGACCATCCTGGCCAACGTGGTGAAACCACAACTCTACTAAAAATACAAGAAGTAGCTGGGCGTGGTGGTGCATGCCTGTAGTCCCAGCTACTCAGGAGGCTGAGGCAGGTGAATCGCTTGAACCTGGGATGGCTTGAACCTGGGAGGTGGAGGTTGAAGTGAACCAACATCGCCACTGCACTCCAGCCTGGCAACAGAGCAAGTCTCCGTCTCGAAGAAAGAAAAGAAAGCAAACACACTCACAGTCACAAGCTCACAAGCACGCACACACAATACATTTTAATGGACAAGTCTGCTGAAGTTCAATTACTGGCACAGCTACTTTTCCTCTCGGTGCTTTAGGTTGGTTTCTGAGAAGGACCATTGTTGATGTTCCCAGTCTCACCGACTCTCTGAAGATGTGGTCATGGAAAGTGTGTGTATGATGAGAAATATTTCTCAGCAAGATCGTGAGACTGGATAAATGTTACTAAACATAATGATTTTCTTTTTTCCCAGAGGAACATTTACAAATTCTGGCTTTAAACACAGTTCGGGTACTTTAGAGAACAAGTCATCATTATGACTGTGAAGACAGAACTGCTTAGAATATTGCAGAATTTGTGGAGAAAACTGAGCCTATTTCTGAAGACTCTCCAGTCTATTTCACACAGGAGAAGTCTCTTGTAAAGAGAAGATAGTAATTCGTGCTATTCCACAGGTCTATATAAGTGAACTTCAATTTATTCATCTTATAAACATCAGGCAGTTCCCATTTTAGTCTTGGTTTGGCCTATGGAAACAAAGAGAGTGATATCATAGAGTGCCAGAGAATGCCAGGGAGAGAAGTGAAGAGCAAGACAGGTGGGAGCCCGTCCTTGACAGATGGGCAGTGTCTGGCCCTGTCGTGGGAAAATGAAGGTCCTTCTGGGCCATGGAAACAGTGAGCGCCAATGCAGAGGATGTTAAAGGCTGCAGAGTTTTCCAATATCTTCAAAAAGTGTTCGAACACAGACGGTAATCAGATGTGGATGACAAGTGTGAGAAAGCATTCCTAGGAAAGCAGAGTTTATCTTGGGGAGAAGCTGAGAGCATTTTCTCCTTCAAAACCAAAGGCAATTTGACCTTCTCTGTATTTTGGGAAGTACCTGACTTCCCTGAGGCATTAAGATTAGGGCCAGAAGTCCAGAAGGAAGACATCAGGACCAACTTCAGGGTTCTTACACCCGACAAGAGGCTGTTTGGTGTTTTTCCCAACTGGAACGTGATTCCAGTTGCTATCAGTCCTTTCTTCATATTTTCTAGGTGTTGAAGACTTTTGGAGTGAGGAGAAGAGCGTTCATGGTGCACAGAACACCACTTTTCATCACTTTCTGCTCTATTTCTATTTTCAGCCATCTTTGATCAGGTTCTCTTTTCTTGACCTTTTCCAAATCTCAGTTCCTGCTTCCTTAAGTATATAAAGCAAACCCCGGTGACTCTACCTTCTTCACTATGCCATTTTCAACAGTCTTGACCCAAAAATGAAATTCCCTGCTCTGAAAAAAGAAGGCCCAAGCTATGAAACCACAAAAAGTTTCCTCTACCCCGGTAGCGTACAGTGGCCGGTGAAGTCGGTGATTTCTCAAAATAAATAAATAAACAAATAAAACAGAGACCAACCCTAGACAGACAGAGATATGCGACCTTTTAGACAAAGAATTCAAAATAGATGTTTTAAGGAAACTCAATGAAACTCAAGATAAACAAACATGTCCCCCAAAATGACAATCAATGTTACCATAGAAATAAAGATTAGTCAAAGACTGACCAGATAATGAGATAGACTTATTATTTCCAAGGTCATCTTGACCTTCAAGAAGGGATCAAATATGTATTAACTAGTGAAAACTGGAATATAAACAGTAGGATCATTTGCAAGGCAATAAACAGTATCTCATGTGGAAAGTAAGGATGGATATAATTAAGACCAGCGAAAGGCCTGCTATGTGAAATGAGTAACTTCTACAATGCACATTTGCTGATCTGAGCAGTGGAGAGGAAAGGGATTATTCTGGAAGAGGTAGAAGAGTGATGTGAGCTAAGGACACACTGGTGCAAAATAGTATCATTAGCAAACAGAACCTGCCAGGGGACTGGGGCTTGTATGACTTTTCTTTCCACTGTCCTGTGTGAGAGCTCAAATGCACCAATTTCTGTTCCAAGGATTTGCTCCCACAGCCCTCACTCCACCCTAGTTAGAAGCTGCTGGTATTTACTCCTCTGCAGTTTCCCATGGACAAACTCCCACTCCTTCTTTGCGGAGCATGGTCTAAAGTAGAGGTCAGCTCTCCCTCCCTCCAAATCCCACAGTAATTGGCATGAGCCTCTCCCACAGCATGTGCCACCTAATTCTGCATCTTTTCATTCCAACTAGATTGAAAGTTAGGTGTGGATCTGAACCTTAAACAATACCTTCTTCACAGGATGTGTAAATGACGGCTTTCACTGTTCTATCCGTGAACAGAATAAATGCACAATTAAAATGATTGTTTAAATTAATTTAACCACAAAAACCTTCCCAAATGCTGTAAACAATGCAACCACAAAAGAATTGCTCTCCTAAATTGTGAGATTGTAGAATGAAACAACAAACAAAGAAAATTCTGTCAAATATTTGAAAGGAGCCTCAGAATTTTAATCCCTCTTATACAAATATCATTTGACACAATGCCTCTCTCTACCTGAGAGAAAGAACCAGCCTCTGGTAATTACTGCTCGTCTTCTGATGTGGCTTAATTTCCCTGAGGTCTTTAACTCAAGAAGATGGGGATATTTTCTTTGTAAGAATGCTTATATTACTTTTTGTTTTCTTTATTTTTCACATATATTATTTGTTATGAATATGAATAAGTATATTGTAATAAAATCTTCCAGCTCTCTGTGGGTGAAGCTACAGTTCACATTCCATTAGAGCAAGGCCTTTATTTCTTCTTTTTTTGGTGATTAATAAAATATTCCCTTTCTGCCCTTGTATGTTCACCCTCAGTGTAGGTAGGAAACCTGCCTTCTTTACATCTTCTTTCAACAACAGTGTTTACAGCTGTGGTCTGAGTTCTGTTCAAGCGTAAGAATCAGAGCTGGTCCACAATTGGGAGTGTGGGTCTCACGGGTCATGTGGATGAAGGTGGAAAAAGACGGATACAAGGTCTTAGGAAGTCTTTGAAATAGCATACTAAGGTCAGGGAATTTCCATCTGTGCCCAGGGCTTCCACGCAAGGTGACAGCAAGGAGTGATTTGATGATGGCAAAATTATAATGGGTTCAGAACAATCCCTGCCAAGAACCATCATTTGCAAGAGAAAGAAATTTGGTGTCTGCGGCACCAAAATATCCGATAAATGAATTTGGGGAACTATAATTTTCCAAGGAGCTATGCAGGACCATGCCCTTCTGTCCTGGCTGGGTCTGGAATATTCTATCTTAGCCTTGGTGTACAGGGCTGTCTCTGAGGACTCCCGGAAATCCATGATACATAATCATGTCAGCTTTAGTCACAGGTTGAAATTTCGAATACGTGAACTGTAACTTCACCCCAAAGACAGGTGAAGGATTTTTATTACAATATAATTATTTGTATTTGCAGCAAACCCTATATTGCAAGATGTAAAATAACAAACAAAACAAAAGTAATATAAGCATCATTATAGAGAAAATTCCCCCATCGTCTTGAGTTAAAGACCTCAGGGAAATTACTTCGAATCCAAAGACTAGAGCAGTAGTTAGCAAAGGCTGGAGTAGAGATGGACTGTTGGGAAGATGTTGGTCAACAGATACAAAATTTCACTCAGATAAGATGAAGATGTTACAAAGATCTATTATACAACAAATGACTAGGCTTAGTAGCAGTAGATTGTATTCTGGGAAAATGCTAACAGAGTACATTTCAAGCATTCTCACCACTGGAAAGGATAAGGATTGAGGTACTGCATATGTTAATTAGCTAGATTTAGTCATTGCACTACGGACATACATTTTTAAATGGCAGGTTGCATGGTATACATACATACAACTCTTATTTGTCAGCATTCAGGTTCTAGAAAAGCCATTTCCTAGGGAGCCAAGCTGACACTGGAGCAGTAGTGCACGCAGCTTCAGTCTCCCAGGACAGGAGCAGTGGTAATGGAAAACAAAATAAAGAACACGCATTGCTTACACTAGGCAGAAGAAACGAAGTCTTGTTATCATGACTGTATTCATCAAGTAACGGCCACAAAAGTCACAAAAACGTTCAAGTCAAACATGAAGAATGGTGTGCCCCTGTATGCAGAAAACTTCCAATGTGATAGGGATAGAAGAGGCTTCAGAAGAAAGAATGAATGTTCTTGTGGATGAAGCAGCAGACCTTGCAGATGCCAGATGCCTCAACACATGCAAGGGAAGAGGCCTGTTCCCTGCCCATGCCCAAAGCTTCTGTATGTGGGCAGCAACCTCCCAGCCCCGAAGAAAACTGTGTGTCCCAGCCCTGAAGGCTGAGGCTAAGACACCCAGTGCTTGCCTTAGAACAATGAGTTGGCTCTGAGGACTCCTGGAGCCTGGTGGACCATGATTGCTTCCACCACCCTCTGTTAAGGGTTTGCAGGAGTTGCAAGGAGAAAGAAGGATGAGGTTTGTGAGCAAGAAGGAGGTGACTCTGCCACGCTGTGACTGAGCTGCTGGCACAGAGATACATGGCCGAGTCCCCCTGCTGTGTGCACTAGATCTTCAGAATGCAGACGGATCCCTCAGGTCTCTCTGCAGAGAACCAATCACAGGGAAGCCCCAATTTGTCTGCTGCATCCTTGTCTTGGAAGTAAATTGGAAACTCCAGGCCCCGCCCCAAGCTCTGTCGTTATCAATAAAGGACATTATGACCTGAAATTGGATCATATCTGAGAGCTACATCCTTTCCCTTCTTTGCTACCTTGTGTCTCAGGGACTGGGAGACTCCAGCACCTGTGTGATCTGTGGAGACAGAAATTGGGAACTGAATGAGAAAAACAACTATAGTCATCTCTCTCTCACCCATCACACACACACCACACACAGACACACACACACACACACACATAATGAGACTGCTTGGCATCTGAGGAATTACCTGCCCCCAGGAGACACAGGTTGCCCAGCAGAGGAGCCTGGTGCCCATGGCAGGATCAGGGCAGGATGGGAGATTTGCAAGATCAGAGTCACTGTGAGCAGGAGCAGAGGAAGAAGGACATCCCTGTCCTTACACGGAAGTACCCACAGTGACATCACTTCCTCTCTCAACCATGTAATGACAGGAACAAAGAATTTATATTAGAACACACTTAAATGACTTCTTTAAATATTTGTGAGTTCCTTGCTTTTTGCTTGTTTGTTTTTTGAGATAGAGCCTTGCTCCGTTGCCCAGAATGGAGTGCAGCAGTGTGATCTCGGCTCACTGCAAATTCTGCCTCTTGGGTTCAAGTGATTCTCCTGCTTCAGCCTCCCAAGTAGCTGGTATTACAGACTCACACCACCATATCAGGCTAATTTTTGTATTTT
This sequence comes from Colobus angolensis palliatus, assembly GCF_000951035.1. Lineage (NCBI taxonomy): Eukaryota > Metazoa > Chordata > Mammalia > Primates > Cercopithecidae > Colobus > Colobus angolensis. The sequence continues at coordinate 10,700,909 of NW_012115154.1, read as the reverse complement.
TAGTAGAGACGGGGTTTCACCATGTTGCCCAGGCTGGTCTCAAACTCCTGACCTCAAGTGATCCGCCCACCTTGGTCTCCCAAAGTACTGGGATTACAGGTATGAGCCACCACGCCCGGGCTATACATTCCTTTCTAGGCCGGGTGTGGTGGCTCACGCCTTTAATCCCAACACTTTGGGAGGCCAAGGCCGGTGGATCATGAGATCAGGAGATGGAGACCATCCTAGCTAACATGGTGCAACCCCGTCTCTTCTAAAAACACAAAAAATTAGCCAGGCATTGTGGCAGGCACCTCTAGTCTCAGCTACTGGGGAGGCTGAGGCAGGAGAATGGCTGGAACCTGGGAGGCAGAGCTTGCAATGAGCTGAGATTGTGCCACTACACTCCAGCCTCAGCGACAGAGTGACACTCCGCCTCAAAAAAAAAAAAAAAAAAAAAATTCCTTTTTAACAACATCAATGCATGTATCATCGCTTTGGGCTCCCATGCTGTCTGGACCCAGAGGCCTCACACTGCATCTCTGAGTTCATCTCCTCATCCCACAGCCGCTCCTCCGTCTGCTGGGCATGTTCTCTAGGATGTGTCAACAACTCCACCAACACAAGGCACCAAACGGTGAGCTCATTGTCTTTCCTGCAAGTCAGGGTCCCCTCTGCCATCCCCATTCATGCACCAGCCTCCTCCATCCCCCAGTCACACGTGTCCAACGGGAATGTCCCATCACACGGGTTCCCTCATGAGAGGCACCTCATCCCTCTTTTCTGGGACCACCTGCCGTCTTTGTTAACTATAATTCAGAAAGGATACCTTGGTGACAAACTCACAGTGTTTTTTCTTTCTCTACCTATAAATATATTTACCTCAATCTCAGTATTTAATGAACGAGAATTATAATTCTGACTTGATGCTTATTTTTAATCTCCTTTCTTGACTTTCATTGTGCCTTTCAGTCTATTCTTCTGGGAGATAGTTATCTTTTGGGCTACTTTTAAAATCTTCTCTTTGTCATTTGTGTTCCACAATTTCACTATAACATATGTATTCATCTACTTCATATTCATTTAACTTGTTCAAACAGAGGATTTAGGTCCTGAAACACATCTTGAAAATTCTCAGCTAATGTCTCATAATTATCACCTATCATTCTCTCCACTTTCTCTTTGTGACACTTCAATCACGTGTAAGAAAAATGGGAAGTTCCAACAAAATATTATATATATCCTAATATACTAGAACCCACAAGATTTTTATTCCTTATCCCTTACCTTTTCTTGTTTCCTATTTAATTTTCTGTGCTGCATTCTAGGTAACTTCTTCAGATCTGGCTTTGACCTCAGTAACAATCTCTTTTGAAGCATGTCATCTTTTCTTCATTTCCACTTTGTTTTCAATGATAATCTTAATCATTACTGTATTCTCTTTGATTATTTGTAATGTTTCCTTGATGATTTCTGACAGTCTCCTTTTTCTTGTTCACATATCAATTTGCTCCTGTATTCCTTCAAATATAGCTCTTTAACTTTTATATCTTTTAATGGCAAAATTCCTTGTCTTCATACATTTCAATTGCTTATTGTTTCTACTCATTTTTCTTCATTGGTTCTGGTTTTGTCTGAATAGTGGGAGTATATTTACCTGACATTAATCTGTGGGATTTCAGAGAGGCCTGCATCGAGAGTGCAGAATGTCCAGTCCATAGCTTTTCCAGCTGTCTCCAGTCTCGTCCCAAATGCAGGGGGCCAAGAATTGTCTGCTGCACTCTGAGTTGCCAAATACTCTCCTGGCTTTGGTTCCTGGGGTCAGAACGTACTGTCAGGACAGCCACAATGTTCCCTCCAGAACACAGTTCTTATATTTGTTATTTTTCATGATACCGTCTCCATAAATTAGCACTTATAAGGCTGTGTAGTCATGACTTCCCCTACCTGTTCTTCCAAGAAAAAATTATATAAATATATTTTCAATAAAAAACTACTTAGTCTAAAGATATTCCTTCTTCTTTCCTTTTTGGTTCTTAACCCAAAACTTTAAAAAATAACTTAGATATTAGAATTATATAATGTAGACTTTACCCTCATTGAGTTTGAAGAGCATGTGGTATTTTAAATTGGAAATTCCTAGATGAACTGACAAACTGGCTTACACAATGAATGGTCCAATGCTTGTTCAACAAGCAAGTGCCCTTTGATAAGCTCATAGCAGAGCATCTCAGGCACAGTTAACTCTAGATCTCTGCCAGGGTACAGCGGACCTGGAGTCTTCCTATTATTGGTTCATCCACCTGCTCGTCACTCAATCAGCCTGTCATTCATTAACTCATCCAATATCTGTGAAATAGGTCTCCCTTCATGCCAGGAACAGCTGTTGGTAAATGTAACAAGCACAGCCTTCACCTTTATGGAGTTTAAAATCGAGTTGAGCAGAAAAATATCCAGACAAGTAACTGAAAAACTCCAACTGTGCTCAACTCTATTGACTAACGAGCACATGTTACCATCAGTGCTTATAACAGAAAAATTGATCTCAGCTGGGAGGCAAGGGCGTGCTTCCCACAGGAGGGCTGATCATGCCGAGGTCTGAAGCACAGGTAGGTGCTGGCCACTGCAGAAACGAAGGCTCCAGCCCAAGGCAGAGAAAATGGCCTTTGAAGTCTCTGTGATGGGAAGGAAGGAGGCACAGAAGAGGGACTCCCCTCATGGCTGCAGTAGAGAGAGGCGGGGAGGTGAGGGGAGGAGAGACACAGCAAGGCCTTAGAGGGTGACTGCCCATATGGGAAAGGTGGGCTACAGAAGAGACCACCTGAGGGTGGGGGCTGGGGGAAACCCTAGAGAGAAGAAGCAACATGGTCCCCAGGGAGAGACGAGAGCCTAGATGGATCTGAAATACAAATCCTGTTTCATCCTGGGGGCCTCAGAACCATGATGATGGGGTTTCAAGGTCCCTGGTGCAGAGAACTCTGCTCAGGGCATCACTGAGTTTGGGGTGAGAGAGGAGGGCAGAGCCTCTCTGCCTTTATGTACAGAGAGGAGATGGCCGTGCAGCACTGTGGCTTCACTGCTGGCACAGAAGTACACAGATGTCTGGGAGGGAGCAGCCGATTCCAGCTTGAGCAGGAAATCCTTTTTGTTTAATCTGGAGACACTGTAGCCATTGGGGACTTCTCCTGTGTCAGTGGTATCCTCGGTAGCTGAGTAATGAATCAGCCTCAGCCCCATGCCTGGGTCTTGTCGATACCAGTACATGGAGTTATGGTTCATATCCTGGGCACACTGCAGTGTCGTGCTCTGTCCTGTCTTCAGGATCTGGAATTTTGGGCTCTGAGTGACACCAGCACTTGCAGGACCTGCAGAGAAGGACAAAGCTGATGCTGCAGCCCCAAAGGGAAGGCGCTGGGCCTTGAATTCCAGACAGGGGCCCTGCCCAGGACCCACCTGCCCACAGGAGAGAAAAGGCCGCACAGCACAGGAGGCCGATGCTCACGGCAGGGGCTGCAGAACGGAGGGGTCTTCTGGGTCTGTGCATTGGTGAAAGGGGAACAGGACTGTCAAGGGAGTCATTCTGAGTCGTCACTCTCCCTGCCTGGGCCCCAGAGCCTTCCTGTCAGGAGAGGCCACACCTCTTCCCTAGATGGTCAAATTCACAATAAATGCACCAGTGAACAGTGTGGATGGGAAGAATGCCTTTGTCTGAATTGACACAACCTTACAATTTTTCTTAGCCTTTTTGTAAGCAGTTTGTAACTCAATGTAAATTTTATCCCTGTGATGATATAATTCCTCATTCATACACTGGTGTTAGTTACCTAAATATTTCTCTAATTTAGACACTTACGGGCACTCCTCATGTCTTCCTGGTGTTTTTGACTCCTGTGTCCCAAACACTCCTTCAAGTATCCTTTTCTAATTTGCTTAGCTGACCTTAATCCTGTTTAAAATCTTTTGTCTATATTGGTTTTCTCTGTTACCAAGTTTCCAAATCCCAGGGGCAGGTTCATCAACTTTGGAGCAGTCGTTTGTTCTGTTTCTTGTCAATTCACTGACAGATGGGCCTCCTGACAAGCCGAGCTGAGCACCTTCAGCTCCACCCAGGGCTGTTGCTTTCTGTGCCTGGGGTGAGACCCCAGCAGGCAGAACCACCTCACGCTTCTGACTGCCCTGTCTGTGTGGATGATGGTGGCTGCCCAACGCTGCCCATGATCTGTGGGCACAAATGTGTCTTGATGTGTGAGGTACGTGGGGAGAGGAGAGAGGAGGCAGGCTCCAGGATAAGAAAACGTGCTCTCATTTTATTTGAAGTGTCATATTTCATAGGGAATATTCCCTTGGTCAGGATTCTCACCACTAATTCAGTAACAATTAAAAAAAAAAAAAAAAAAAGGCCGGGCGTGGTGACTCATACCTGTAATCCCAACACATTGGGAGGCTGAGGTGTGTGGATCATGAGGTCAGGAGTTCAAGACCAGTCTAACAAACATGGTGAAACCCCATCTCTGCTAAAAATACAAAATAATCATAATCATAATCATAATCATAAATTAGCTTGGCATGGTGGTGCACACCTGTAATCCCAGCTACTCAGGAGGCTGAGGCAGGAGAATCACGTGAACCCAGGAGACGAGGTTACAGTGAGCCAAGATTGCACCACTGCACTCCAGCCTGGGCAACAGAGCAAGACTCTGTCTCAAAAAAAAAAAAAAAAAAAAAGCTCAAAAACTATATCTTAGTGCACAGAGCTCCACACTTAAAAAGACCCCTGTTGCTGTAACATTGTCATGATCTTCAACTTCCTTACAATATTTGAGCAAAGGAGCTGCCAGTAAGTCTCATTGACTGTCCTGAGTACATGGTTTAGTTTCATATTCTGCTCACCTCCTCTTGCGCTGGTTTCCTTTTGGCACAAGCACATGACTGGAGTCTGAGTCACTCAGCATCCATGGGGTTTATGCTGAGTCACTCAGCATCCAAGGGCACAGAAATTGAAGTCAGTGCAAAGGACCACCTGGTGCTGAAAGTCACAGCCAGGATGTAACAAGTTCATGAGTGGGTACCCTGTCTGTGCCCAGGCTAGACCAGGAGACAGAGAAACACACAGTCTAGGAGCCTGCTTCCCAGGGCAGAAAAGGGCATTTCCTAGCTCAGGGCTTAGGACTCATGAACTGGACAGTTAGGGTCAACACAAAGAGAACCTTTCTCCCAATGTGATGTCATCTCTCAACAAGGTCACTATTAGCATGTTTTGTTTGGCCCCAGGGCACTCAGTGTGTGGACACGAAGCTCAGCTGCGTGTGTACCAGCTTGGAAGACCTTTTGAGGTTGTTTTATCACAACCTCCATCTCCAGATAGAATTGTCCCTAATGTGGATCTGGTAGCTCACTTGGCTTCAACCCCTTTTAAAACCATATAACTTTTCAGGAGCTCCTCATTCTGTTAATTATTTAGTTACGTATAACCGATCTGTTTATTTAAAATTTGTAATGTTTATATAACTTATATATCAATAATACTGAGTTTTAAATGCCTGAGGTGGGATATATGCTACATTCTCTAGTTAATACTTTCAAAGTGATCATCACACATATATATTGCCATTTCTGTGACTTCCTGAGTCCTCACCCTAAGATTTCCAGGCAAAATGTGTCTTTATCTGCCTTTGGGCATTGGCACAGTGGAAGAGGCTGCCTGAGATTAGCAAAGGAAATAAAAATAGCTAGATTTCTATTATATGCTAAATATTTTATCGTATTGGCTGGGTGCGGTGGCTCACACCTGTAATCCCAGCATATTGGGAGGCTGAGGTAGGTGGATCACGAGGTCAGGAGATTGAGACAATCCTGGCTAACACTGTGAAATCTCGTCTCTACTAAAAATACAAAAAATTAGCCAGGCATGGTGGTGTACGCCTGTAATCCCAGCTACTCAGGAGGCTGAGGCAGGAGAATCACTTGAACCTGGGAGGCGGAGGTTGCAGTGGGCTGAGATCACGCCACTGCACTCCAGCTTGGGTGACAAAGTGAGACTGTGTATCAAAAAAAAAAAAAAAAGAAAAGAAAAAGAAAAAGAAAAAAGAAATTCTAATTTTGTATAGTAAAATAACAATAAATAATGAAATTATTATTTTTTTGAAGTCTTCTCTATGAAACAGAATTGAACTTCGAATGAATGTGCATTCATGTACTCAGTGCTTGCTGTTCTGCAAACGACCCTGCCGCTCGTGTGACAGATGGTTTCACAGAAGCAATAAGATACTATATATTTAATATTCAGACCTTAAATGTGGTGTCTGCATACAGAGGAATATCACTAAGCATTAAAAAGAAGAAAATCTGGCCATACCTGACAATGTGGCTAAACCTGGAGGACATCATGTTGAGTTGAAAAAGTCAGGCACAGAAGACAAATACTACATGATTGTGCTTATATGAGGCAACCTAAAAGTCAAACTCATGTAAGTGAAGATGAAAAATGATAATTTCCAAGGGCTGGGAAGTGGGACAAATGGGCAGCTGCCATCAGTGGCTATAAAATTTCAGTAAAGAAGGATGAGGAAGTTTTAGATATCTACTGTCCAACCTTGTGTCTGCAGATTACGATACTATATTGTACATTTAAAAATCTGTTTAGGGCCGGGCGCGGTGGCTCATGCCTGTAATCCCAGCACTTTGGGAGGCCGAGACAGGTGGATCACGAGGTCAGGAGATCGAGACCATCCTGGCTAACACGGTGAAACCCTGTCTCTACTAAAAATACAAAAAATTAGCCGGGTGTGGTGGTGGGCGCCTGTAGTCCCAGCTACACGGGAGGCTGAGGCAGGAGAATGGCATGAACCCGGGAGGCGGAGCTTGCAGTGAGCTGAGATCATGCCATTGCACTCCAGCCTGGGCGACAGAGCAAGACTCCGTCTCAAAAAAAAAAAAAAAAAAACTCAGTTTAAAAGATAGCCTTCGGTTATTAAACTAAAAAAGCTGGCAGAAAAAGGTGTAGGTGGCTAAGGAGAGAAAGAGAAGAAGAAAAGGAAATCTGTATAGTTCAGAAACTGAACAAACTACTTTGAATAAGTTAAAAAAATTAATGCAAGCCTTAATACTCTAAAAGGTAAGAAACATATTTATCATTCTTTAAAGCTTTTCTTTTTTATTTTCATTTGTTCTTTTTTCATTTTGCATTTTTTGTCATAAAATATCTATACAAAGAAAGGACCTCCAAACATATATCAAATAAAATAAATAAAATAATAATGAATGAATAACAATTTTTCTTGTTACTTTTCCTCAAGGTAGATTGTATCAGTTACAGGAAGTCTACAGTGCGGAAAATTTCATCCTTCTGTTTTGCTTCAGTGAAGATGAATGGATACACTTGGCCTGGAAGTCACGTGTTCCTTGGACTTGTCAGGGAAGAGGTTATAATGGTCACATATGAGGCATGACCTTGCCCTCCTGCTAAAGGGACCTGGAAAGGGGAAGCCAGATGAAGGGACAGATATATAGAGTCGGGGGAGAGGGCCGGTGCAGAGGTGTCGCAGGAAAACACCTCAGCCAACTACTTAATATGAGACCCAGGACAGCTGCTTTCCTTCGGATGTATAAACAGGTGAAATTATACCTACCTTACACGATTTCAGTGAGCATTAAACCAGATCACATATAGAAGCAACAGGAAGTGTCTGGGGGAAAAGCCTGTCAGCTCACCAGGACCTGAGCCCCTCTGGCTGGCAGCACCCTCCTCAGGTCACTCCCTGAGTGGCGCTAGGAAAGTGTCACCCAATTCCTTGGGGTACTGGCCTTTTCCAGGTACTCTGTCTGCAGGCCACTCTTACCTTGTTCACCCACTGAAAGACCCAGGCTCAGCAGCTCCACGCAGCATTCCTGTCCCACACAGACCCTCAACTAAAGGGGAGGTGGTTGGGCACAGTCCCCACATGCCCACATCACACTTCACTTTCCTCGGCCCACCCTGTCCCTGCCCTGACACTGATTCCCAGCCCTTGCCACCCCAGCCCGTTCACCCTCCACTGCCCGTGCAGAGGCAGAGACACTCCCTGCTTGGTGCAAACCCCGGCCCTACCTTTCCCTGGGCAGTCCCAGGCCAGAACCTACTCTAATATCCACCTAATCTCCTGATGCCAGCAGGCAGCCAGCCATTCCCTTCCACCCTCCTTTCCTGGCCACCCTCGCACCCCTCCCCAGGGTTCCCTGCAGCATTGTGGAGCCACAGCGCCCCCAAGTGGCCAACGTTCCACAGCCCCATGGATTCACACCTGACCTGATGAGCTCAGGACTGTCCAAGTTAAGAATAGGGATGCCCCCACTCCAACCCCTGCAGACCCCATTATCTCACACACACCCTCTCTATTGCTTTCCCGGAAGGGCTGATTTAGGGTGGAACTTCAAATTCACCCTTGGCCAGTGGAGACAAAAGGACACATCTTGATCGCACAATAAATTACTGTTACATTATAGCAATGAGCATCCTAAGATGGAGGAGAGGAGCCAGAATTATACAGGCCACAGGACCAAACAGTGTGACAATATCAAGCTAATCTTGGCTGAAAATACTACATTGCAGAGCTCCCTTTGATTAGTCAGACCCACATCTTTTCACACGTTGTATTTAGTTTATTCACAAATTTTAGTTAGCACATTTTATAAAGAGGATTTGTTGATTTTACGAATTTATTTCTGAATTTATAAAATCTTGAAATAAACTATCTTATCAGCTATAACTTAGGCAGATTCAGTTAGGTCTGCTATTTCCTATCCTTACCTAGGAGTGCTTAGGAGCTCTGCCAGTGACCTAGCACCTCATAAAATGCCACCAGGGGAGAAACTATTTCTATGTGAGTGAATATCCACAAGAAAACACACACCCACATTCACACTCACAAACACACACACACACACACTCACAAACACATATCTTTTCATTGTCAAGGATGATAAGATTCCATTAATGAGCAAAACTAGTTTTTTTTTTTTTTTTCAATGTTTTAGGTTGATTTAGGTTGATTTCATCAAGGGTGATTAACAAGCACCTTTGACTCTATTCCACCCTCACCAAATCTCTAAAAATGTGGTTGTGGAAAGTGTGGTTATGGTGAGGAAGTTTTTTGCAGAATTATGAGTCTTTATGAATATTACTGCACCATAATTTTCTTTCTTTAGTGATTCTTCAATCAGCACAAATAACATAATTTTCTTCACTCCAAAAGAACATTTGCAAATTCCAGCATTAGATATCCTTTGGATACTTAACAGCACTGGTCATCAATCCTGACTGTGAAGATACAATTGCTAGGAGTATTACAGAAGTTACATGAAATACCAAGACTATTCATAATCATTCTGCATGATATTTCAAGTGGAGTCCCTTAATCACACTCCAGGATTCTGTATAAGAGGGCAATAACTTATTAGTTTTACAAACATCAAAGAGTATCAATTATATGCTTGGCTTTTCCTATAAAAATAAAGGGAAGAGGCTGATATAGTACAGTCCCAGGGAATGTCACAGTAAGAAGTGAAGAGGAAGGCAGATATGAGCCTGTCCTTGACAGATGATCGGTATGTGGCCCCGTCTTAGGAGAACAAAGGTCCTCCCAGGCCATGGAAATAGTGAGGACAAACGCAGAGGACATAAAGACTGCTGAGTTTTAGAAAATGTTCAAAGAGCATTTGGTCATAGAAGGTATCTGGATCCGGGAGGTGAGTGTCAGAAAGGAATCCCAGGGTCGCAGAATTTATTTGGGGGGAAACTGGAAAGTATTTGCCGCTTTAGGAACAAGGGTGACTTTGCCTTCCTCTGTGTTTTGGGAAGTACCTCACTGTGGCCTGAGGAGTCGAGATTAGGGCCGGAAGAAGGAAGACAGCAGAAGCAGCTCTAGGGCTCTCCCAATGGCCAAGCGGCTCTTCGGTGATGTCTCCGACTGGGACCGGCTACCAGGTGATTCCAGTTGCTATAAGACCTTTCCTTCATTTTTCTAGGTATTGAAAGCTTTGGGAGGGGGAAAAAGAGAGTTTATGGTGCACAGAACACCACTTTTCATCACCTTCTGCTCTATCTCTATTTTCAATCATCTTTCGTTTTCTCTATCCTTGACTTTCCCAAAATCTCGATTTCTTCTCCCCAAGTTGTATAAAGAAAACCCTGTTATTCTCCCTTCTACACTACACTGTTATCAGCAATCTTGACCACAAAATTAAATCCCTTGTCCTGAAAAAGAGCGCGCCAGCTGTTAAATTACAAACATTTCCTCTATCCCTGTAGCTTACAGCGTCGGCAAAGAAGGTAACGTTGCAGTCAACCTGCGGAAGCAGCACCCGTCCTCTGAGCAGGCTCTCTTAGCCTTGTTTCCTCCAGCCCTTGTTTCCTCCAACCCCGAACTGCAGAAAGCCCCAGGCTGTGGGTCCTAGCATTCTAAATTGTCTTTCTTTCTCCCTGCAGTCCCCAGGTTCTCACAGATATGTCAGGGCTGAGGTTGCTCCACATTGGGCCCGGGAGGTTTGTGCACAGAATGTGGTTGGCTTTGTGGCGCTGTGCCAAGCTGCTGGCACAAAGATAAAGGGCCGAGTCCCCCAGCTCCAAGGCGCTCACATTCATCTCAGAGTGAGAGTTAGAGAACTGGCGCCCTGAGAATCGACTAGGGAAGTTTCCTTTTTCTCTCTGAGTCTCACTGAAGTATTCGAAGAGGAACTGAAGGCCATGTCCTGGGGTCTGTTGATACCAGGACACACTCCTATGCCCAGAGATAGGGGAGCAGCTCAGTGTCACTTGCTGTCCTCTCATTTTGATCAGAGATCTTGGAGTTTGGGTGACTTCAGCCTCTACTGGGCCTGTGGGAAAAACAGATGGAGGATGAGCACGGGAGACAGCCTGGTGGTACCTCTCCAAGGTAAAGCGGAAGACACAGGGGTGAGGGCAGGCTCAGAATGGGGTGCTGTCCTGTCTGCAGGGACTCACCTGCTCCCAGGAGACAAAGCAGCACCCAACAGAGCAGCATGGAGCCCATGGCACAAAGGGGCAGGCAGCACTGTGTCTGTGCCCAGTGGTCCTCCTGGGGAACAGCTGAGTTCTCAGCCTTGCTTTTCCTGGTGGGAGGGGCATCCTGTGATGTCACTGTCCGATGTCCTCCCCTTGCAGGCCTCCTGAGGTCCACTGCTCTCTGCTCTGCACAGCAGAATCCACTGGGCCTGTGAGGGAGGGAGACAAAGGCTGGGACAAGAACACAGGAGCGAGCCTGAGGGGCCCTTGGATGAGGGGTGCTTCAGAGACACCCCACCTGTGTCAAAGATTCACTTGCTCCCAAGAGACAAAGGCCTTCCCATCAGAGGTACCTGGAGCCCATGGCCCGGTGGGACAGAGCTGGTCAGATGTCACCCTGTGAGGGATACTGGTCCTCTGAGAGCTGGGGTTTTGGGCATCGCATCTCTGATCCGATGTTAGGCTGTGATGTCACTGCCCTGATGTCATCTCTGCAGGTTCCCATGCACCCGGCCTTCCTTGTTATGCCCCTGGCTTACCCGATCCAAGACCTCTGCTTTGTGCTGTAAATACTCTCACATACCATGTGGGGCTGGACTGGGCTGCTCTGAGCTGGAATGAGGTTAGGCTGCATGTCCCCCCCACCCCAAGTTCCTTTGCTTTTCCCTCCAGGCAGTTTTTCCTCTGTCTGTCCCTGCCGGGGCCATGCAGATTGTCCCATCCCAGCATGGGACAGCCCGTTTTCATTTTCCCTTGCAAGTTCACAGAGACTTCCTAACCCACGCAGAGCTGAAGTGCATGGCTCCCTGAAAAGAGGCACACCTGCAATTTTATGTATCTGCCATCACATTTTTAGTGAGCACAAACATCAAGCAAGGCTGCTCCTTAACCCTCCGTGTCCCAGGCTCCTGGCTCTGTGCACACCCCAGAGACATTTGGAGCTCAGTGGTTCCACAGCACCCCCGTGTGGCCCACTGCACAGGAACCAATATTTTGTCATTGTTAACCGACGGAATATTTATGTCCCTCCAAAATACAACCCCCAGGGAGACAATATTTGACGATAGGGTCTTTATAGAGAAAACTATGTTTACATGAGCTTGTAAAAGTGGAGCTCTGCTCCAGTATGATTAATGCCCTCTGGGATGAGGCACTTGATGCCTGGCTTGTTCTCTCTCCACCATGTGAGGATTCCACTGGAAGAGGGTGCTCTGCAAGCCAGGAGGAGGGCCCTCACCAGAGCCCTGCATGCTGGCATCCCCTTTTCATACTCTGGAGTTGTGAGAAAAAAAAAAGATTTGTGTTTAACCCATGCAGTCTGTGCTATTTGCTGTGGCTGTCTGAACTGATGGATACAGCCTTTCTAACATGGTGCATGGGACATGTTTAAATTAGGAACAATTTCACCATCTTGACTATTATACTTTTACTCTAGGGGAACTAAAAAAAGCCCCCACATTTTAAAATTTATGTCCTTCAAGATTACTTTTTGCATTGTAAAAAGGGGAAAAAGTGATAGAGAAGAAATTTTACCTTTGAGAAAATTCTGATGAAGGAGATGATACAAAACTGGCCTAGCTCATGTAGGTGTGCTGCGGGAAGAACTGTGCCAGAAATCACACCAAGTCATCCTGTCTCCCTCGCTGCAGGCAGACTCTCAGGGATTTGTGGGTGATTGATTATTAAAGTTCTTTTTTCTGTGATAACTCCAGCCAGCTTGCCCGAAGCAGACCTTTCAGACCACTCTATGCTGAGTGCCAACGAATCAGCTTATCCAAAAATAAAGAAAACAATATCCACGGCTGCCATGCTGCTGGGGAATTTGTTTCTTTCCCATCCATATTCTCTCTTTTAGAAATCCTCTTTTTGCTGATTTCACTGACAATATCCTCTTGCCCATTTTCCCATATATGAGTAAAGATATGTACAGAAAATGATTGAATTTCTAAGTTTCTATTTGTGATTCTATACTTAGTAAGCTAAGAAGGAGAGGCCAGACTGAATTTAAAAAAGAAACATGAGACTTGGGAAAACAGAATCCGAGAAAGATTCCATTATAGAACCACTATCCTTCACTTGCTACTTCTGATTTAGTTTATTTCCAATCCAAATTTCTTTAAATACCGACATTTGACATATCTGTTACCAAATTTTAATAATAGTTACATATATAGAGCAAGTCTAGATACTGTCATTATGAAGTATTTCTTGATTTTTAAGTCTAAAGGCAAATGACCCCATGAGAAATCAATGAGAAGAGGTTCCAATCCAGCTGCATCTGACATTAGCAGTCAGTAGCCAATGTGCCAGTGAGATATGATCAATAACCAGTACCTCTTCTAAGATGCCATCACGAAAATACCCTACTGTGAGGGCCGGGCGCAGTGGCTCAAGCCTGTAATCCCAGCACTTTGGGAGGCCGAGATGGGCAGATCACGAGTTCAGGAGATCGAGACTATCCTGGCTAACACGGTGAAACCCTGTCTCTACTAAAAATACAAAAAATTAGCCGGGTGCGGTGGCGGGCACCTGTAGTCCCAGCTACTCGGGAGGAGGCTGAGGCAGGAGAATGGCGTAAACCCGGGAGGCAGAGCTTGCAGTGAGCTGACATCCGGCCACTGCACTCCAGCCTGGGCGACAGAGCGAGACTCCGCCTCAAAAAAAAAAAAAAGAAAGAAAGAAAATACCCTACTGTGGGAGTATTCATGGATATAAACCAGTTAAAATTCTCTCAAGTTCAGATGGCAGTGTTCTACAACTTAATGCTTTTTATGGATTTTCTGCATACCTAACTCTCCAAAACCTTTCATAACAGAAGCTGATTGTCTGATGTGGTTTCTGATCCTAGGGAAGGTAAAGCTGCTACACAAAATCATAAAAATATGAACTATCAGTGGAAGTCACGTTAAGAAAAACTATGTATTTTTTTTTTTTTTTTGAGACGGAGTCTCGCTCTGTCCCCCAGGCTGGAGTACAGTGGCCAGATCTCAGCTCACTGCAAGCTCTGCCTCCCGGGTTCACACCATTCTCCTGCCTCAGCCTCACGGGTAACTGGGACTACAGGCACCTGCCACTTTGCCCAGCTAGTTTTTTTGTGTTTTTTAGTGGAGACGGAGTTTCACCGGGTTAGGCAGGATGGTCTCGATCTTCTGACCTCGTGATCTGCCCGTCTCAGCCTCCCAAAGTGCTGGGATTACAGGCTTGAGCCGCCGCGCCCGGCCTAAAAACTATGTATTTTTTGCTTTAAAAGGAATGCCTAAAATTTTTCTGATTCAACTAAATAAAATTGCTAGAATACTGGTCCATTCTTTACTAGAAAAAGAAACAAAACAGATATCTAGATTGCTTCTGAGATGCCTCATACCCCATGATAAATAGCCATTATATTTCAGAGAAGAGAAGGCTTAGATAATATTATAAAGATGTGTGAAATACCAGAGCACTCGATCTGACTCCCCGTAAAATTGCAAACTGGTAGCATCTCCTGGCTCCTTCCCCAGGGAAGCCTGATCAGACAAGATATAACTAAGAAACTAGAAACAAACTGAAAACCATGAGAATCTTCTGGGAAGACTGAAGATATTTGGGGCCAGAGTATGAAGACATGAATGGTGAGCCCAAGACTGCAGTGAGAAAACAAACCGTGGACATTGGTTAAGCTCTGCCCTGTCTGACTTCCTCCTTGCGTGGAGACAATCTGATCTACATTTAAATTTTAGAAATCAATAGCAGGAGCCAGGCGCTGTGGCTCATACCTGTATTCCCAGCACTTTGGGAGGTAAAGGCGGGAGGATCACCAGAGTTCAAGAGTTTGAGAGAAAACTGGCAACATAGCAAGACCTCATCTCTACCAAAAATGTAAACAAAAAAGTTAACGAGTGGTGGTGGTGTGTGCCTGTAGTCATAGCTACTTGGGAGGCTGAGGTGGGAGGATTCCTTGAATCTCAGAGGTCGAGGCTGCAGTGAGCCACAATTGCACCACTGTACTCTAGCCTGGGTGACAGAGTGAGACGCTGTTTCAATAAAAGACAAATTTCACAGAGATAGAAACTTTAGAGGAAAGAGTAACCAATGTAACCCCAGAAAATATAACTTGATTAGCAGCAGCTGCCCAGTTACCTGGGTTATCATTAAGTGAGGTCAAATAAGTAAAAGAGAAACACAGAAATGTCAGATGTTAATCAAATAAACTACAATTAAAGTTAAAATATAATTGGAAAGGACAATAAGAAAGAGAGAAGTCTGAGAAGCATGGTGACTACAGGTGTCAGGAAAAGCTTCCCAGAGAAAAATAGGGAGCTAAGTAGAGATCTTGGCTACCTTGTACCAAGCAAAGGGGCTAAATGATTACCTGGCACACAGTTGTGTTAATGATTTGAGAAAGTGTGTGGAGTAATTACAGATGAGAGAATCTAAGTTGAAAGCACAATATTAAGGAGCTGCATTTTCCATTGGAATGTGTACTGGGTTTTCCCTCTTACTTCAATTTATAGAATTTCGGCCCAAATGAATCCATTTTCACCTCGGGCCTTGCTCATGTAGCCCCTCTATAACCACAATTGGGCATTATCATAGAACCCCACTTCTGCCTCTGGCTGAAATCTAGTGTTGCTGACTTGGTGAAGACATTGCCCACTTTTCCCACCCTCTAAGGCAGGAGGAAACCCTTCCTTCACAGAAACTCCAAAGTCGTAGCATGTACTTCTTTCTAGAGGTGATTAAATTTCTCTTTATGAGAACTCTTCTTTGCTCCTTCCAGCCTCCGAATTCTGTGAGAGCACAATCATATAAAGGGACATGTGGATAGCACTAGCCCTGCGCAATATACACATAAAACAAGATTTACTGGGGAAAACTCACAAGCAAGAAGCAGGAACGCTGACTCAGTTATTCACCCCATCCTTAGTCCTTGCAGAGACGTGCTTGGATAGGCATAGCTCCATGCATTGTGGAAAGTCTGCCAAAAGAAGGATCCATCACCTTTCTGCCATATGTATTATGGAGAGAGTGTGAGGTGCACATTTAAGGTCTACTCAAGGTAGAATACATAGCAGGGGTAGCTTCTGGGCTGGCAAAATTGTCTCTTGCTGATTGGAGATTAGAAGTATATCCAAGCCAGTGTTGCGAGGACTAGCTAGAACCCTTTACGTATCTCAATCTGACTGAATTAATTACCTGCCTAATACTGATAGGGGTGAAGGTAGAGAGAAAACATAAAAGGAGAAAGAAGGGTACTCTCATTTCATACGGATTGTGTTCAGATACCATCAAGAAAGTGGAAAGGAAGATTTTCAGACCGAGGAAAAAGTTTCACAATACATATATTGGACTAGAATCCTGTATCCAGATTATATAAAGGATTCCTATAAATCAATATAAAAGATATATAATTTAACTTTTAAAACTGGGCAAAAGCATTAATAGGTATATGAAAAAGACATATCTGCAAATGGTAATAAAAACATTAAAATGTACTCAACATCATTAATCCTTAGAGAAGTGCAAATTAGAACTCCAATGAAAGATTAATACTATGCCAATAAATTCAACAGCAGACAAAATAAACAAATTCCCCAAGAAACACAATTACTCAAAAAGAAGTAGATAACTTGAAAGTCCATAGGGATATTAAAAAATACACATAGATGTAGTTTTAAAAATTGAACTTATAATAATTAAAAGCTTTTCCAGAAAGAAAACTCCAGACCCAGCTTACTTTATTGATGAAATTGACCAAGTTAATCAATTTGCAAATTGTAAGGAATAAATAGTACTAATATTAACATAGAAGCAAAAATCCTTAACAAAAATAAAGTAAATTTAACACACAGTGTATAAAAAGATTAATATCTAATCAGTAGGTGAGATTTGCCCTAGGAATGCATAATTGGTTCTATATTTAAAAAGCAATTAATGTAAGTCACCATATTTAAAAATTATTTAATTCAATGCAAAAATTTTTAACAAAATATTGGCAAACTGTATCCAGCAGCACATCAAAAAGTTTATCTACCACAGTCAAGTAGGCTTCATTCCTGGGATGCAAGGTTGATTCAACATACACAAATCAACAAACGTGATTCACCACATAAACAGAACCAAAAATAAACCCAGATGATCATCTCAATAAACACAGAAAAGGCTTTTGATAAAATTAAACATTCCTTCGTGTTAAAACCCCTTCAACAAACCAGGCATTGAAAGTACATACTTCAAGATACTAAGAGCTATCTATGACATACCACAACTAATAACACACTGAAGCAGCAAAAGCTGGAAGCATTCCTGTGAACAAGACAAGGATGCTCATTCTCACCATTCCCAATCGACACAGCAGTGGCAGACATAGCAAGAGCAATCACACAAGAGAAAGAAATAGAAGACATTCAAACAGGAAGAGAGGAAGTCAAACTGTCTATACCTATTTATACCTAAAAAACCCTATGGTCTCTACTCAAATGCTCCTAGGTCGGAAAAATTACTTTAGCAGAGTTCAAGGATACAAAATCAATGCACAGAAATCAGTACTATTTCTATACATCAGAACATCCAAGCTAAGAGGCAAATCAAGAATGCAATCCCATTCATAATAGCAACAACAACAAAAAATACACGTAGTAAAACAGCTAACCAGAGAGGTGAAAGATATCTACAATGAAAATTATAAAACACTGCTGAAAAATATCAGAGGCAACACACAAAAATTGAAAGACCATTCCATGCTCATGGACAGGAAGAATCAATATTGTTAAAATGGCCACATTGCCCACAGCAATTTACAGATTCAATGCTATTCCTATCAAGCTACTAATGTCACTTTTCACAGAATTAGGAAAAAATTTTTTAAATTCGTTTGGAACCAAAAAAAAAAAAAAAAAATCCTGAGTGGCCAAAGCAACGCTGAGCAAAAAGAACAAAGCTGGAGGCATCACACTACCCAACATCAAACTATACTACAAGGTCACAGTAACCAAATCAGCATAATACTAGTACAAAAACAGACACATAGACCCATGGAACAGGTTAGAGAACCAGAAATAAAGCCATCTACCTAAAACCAACAATAACAAAGCCAACAATAACAGGCAATGTGGAAGGACTCCCTACTCTACAAATAATGCTGGGAAAACTGGCTAGCACATGCAGAAGGTTGAAACTGGACCCCTGTCTTTTACTATATACAAAAGTCAACTCAAGATTGATCAAAGACATGAATGTAAAACCTCAAACTAAAACAACTCAAGGGAAAACAAAAAAAAACCCTAGGAAATACCATTCTGGCCATAGGACCTGGCAAGATTTAATGATGAAGACTCCAAAAGCAATGGCAACAAAAACAAAATTTGACAAATGGGACCTAATTAAACTAAAGAGCTTCTACACAGCTAAAGAAACTACAAACAGAGTAAACACACAACCTACAGAATTGGAGAAAATATTTGCAATCTATGTATCCGACAAAGGTCTAATATCCAGAATCTATTAAAAGCTTAAACAAATTAACAAGCAAAAAACAAACATCTCCATTAAAAAACGGGGAAAGGACGGCCGGGCACAGTGGCTCACGCCTGTAATCCAGCACTTTGGGAGGCCGAGGCAAGGGGATCACGAGATTAGGAGATCAAGATTATCCTGGCTAACATGGTGAAACGCTCTCTCTACTAAAAAATACCAAATATTAGCCAGGCGTGGTGGCGGGTGCCTATAGTCACAGCTACTTGGAAGGGTGAGGCAGGAGAATGGTGTGAACCCGGGAGGAGGAGCTTCCAGTGAGCTGAGATCGTGCCACTGCACTCCAGCCTGAGCGACAGAGCAAGACTCCGTCTCAAAAAAAGAAAAAAAAATGGGCAAAGGACATGAATAGACACTTTTCAAAAGAAGAAATGCGTGAAGCCAACAAGCCTATGAAAGAAATGTTCAGTATAACTAATCAGTAGGAAAAGCTCAAATGAAAAGCACCATGAGATACCATCTCACACCAGTTAGAATAACTGTTATTAAAAAGTCAAAATATAACAGATGCTGGCAAGATTGCAGAGAAAATGGAAAGCTTATACATTGTTGGTGGGAATGTAAATTAGTTCAACCGCTGTAGAAAGTAGTCTGGAGATTTTTCAAACAACAGCAACAACAACAACAACAACAAAATCCTACCATTCGGCCCAGCAATCCAATTAATATACTGAAAGAAATACAGCACTCTACCATAAAGATACATGCACACGACGTTCAATGCAGCACTGTTCACAATAGCAAAGACATAGAATCAACCTAATGCCCATCAATGTGGACTGGATAAAGAAAATGTGCTACATATCACCATGAAATACTATGCATCCATAAAAAGAACAAGAACATGTTCATTTCAGCAACACAGAGAGAGTTGGAGGACACTGTCCTAAGTGAACTAATCCAGGAACAGAAATCCAGATACCACACGTGTTCTCACTTATAAGTGGGAGCTAAACATTGAGCACACATAGACACAAACAAAGGAACAGTAGACACTGGGGCTTACAGAAAGGTGGGGGGTGAGAGGAAGGTAGGGATTAAAAAACTACCAATTGGGTATTAAACGGATTACTTGGGTGGCAAAATTATCTGGATACCAAATACCCACGACATGCAGTTTACCTATGTAACAAACCTGCACATGTAGCCCTTAAAACTAAAATAGAACTTGGAAAGAAAAAATTTTTTACAATCATCTTAATAGATATAGAAAAATTATTTCACAAAAATTCAACATTCTGATTAAAAACTGTTAGCAAACTAGGAACAACAACAACAACAAAAGTCCTCTACCTTATAAAAGGCATTCATGGAACATCTACAGCTAATATACTTAATGGTTGAAAACTGAAAAAATGACTGAATGTTTTTTCCCAAAGATTAGGAAGAAGAACAGGATGCCCATCCTCATTCCTTCTTTTCAACATGGCCATGGAGCTCCTAGCAAAGCACAGAGTGTAGGGGATGATGTTCAACAGTCTTTATTCACAGAGGATCCAAGCACCTATGGGGAAAACCCTAAACAGTGTACAAAATCCTACCAGAAATAATGAATGAGTCTAGCAAAATTTTAGGATACTTTTTAAATATACCAAATTAAACTGTATTTCTATGTAAATGTGAAAGCAAGAAAAATTTGGAATTAAGGAGTGCCATTAAAAATATTATCATTTGAAAAGTGTTCATGTCCTTTGCCCATCTTTAAATGGGGTTTCTTGTTTTTTGCTTGTTGATTTGTCTAAATTCATTATAGCTTCCGTATATTGGGAACAGAAAACCAAATACATGCATACTCTCACTTATAAGTTGGAGCTAAACATTGAGCACACATGGGCATAAACATGCAAAGAATAGACATTGTGGATTACTAGAGGGAGGAGTGGAGAAGGGGGCATGGGTTGAAAAACTACCTATTGGGTACTATGCTCATTACCTGGGTGCAATATATCCAAGTAACAAACCTGCATATGTACCCCTTGTATCTAAAATAAAGGTTGAAATTTTAAAAATATATAGCATCTAAAATACTAACTACTTATGGATATTTTAATAAAATTTGCCCTGGGTTTCAGGGGACATTGAAAGAAAGCGGAACACGTCCTCTTAAGACTTGACAAAATACTCCACATTTTGGTTGTGGTGGTGTTGCCGGAGTGACTGCATTTGATAAAATGCATGTAACTGAACACTTAATACTGCATAGTTCACTGAGAGTAACAAAAATGTATCCCACTCTCCAGAGTTAACAATCATTAATATTTCTGCATTTATTCTTTCAACTAGCACTTTTCTAAAATGACTTATGTAAATGTGATTAGACGTTCACAGAGCTCACTACACAGTTGTTACAAATGAAGGCCATGTATTTACGGGTATCCAAATGGTACTAATTCTGGGCCTGAACATACCAGCATCCCTGGAAGTCCAGCCTCACTCAGGGCTTGATTTCCTTATGTTCCTAAGGAGCCCCAGAGTTGTTTACTGTTCACAAAATGCGTTGCCCCTTCGGTTGAGCTCTGTAAGGGTTGCCTCATGGGTGCTGCTGGCCAGGGTTTCCCAAAGGTCCTGCCTTTCTTCCCACCTGCCTGAAACACTGGCCTTGCCTGCTGCTGCCAGGGACAGGGATTGGGAGGGAAAGGGTCTTTTGCTATAAATAAAGTCACCAGTACTCAGGTTTCTGCATTGCTAAGCTTGAGAGCCAGATTCTGCCTGTGTGCTCAGACTTTTGTGGTTCTTTAAGGACTGTGCTCCTGAATCAGGGCAGATCTGTCAGGGAAACCCCACAGCAAAACTCCCTTCCCATTTTCCCCATGACCTCCCCACCGCATCAGGGTGGCTGGGTCCGGAGGCTTTAAAGTATCAACTCATCTACTGCTACTGTAAGGGAAAATGCAAAATAAATAAAAGAGGCTTAATTTTTCCTGTGAAAAGTAATGCAAGAAACTCCTCACCCCTTTTCTAAGAGCATTTAGTTTCAAAGTCTTGAAATTCTAAATTCTTCCTTTGTCTCTTTGAAATGTGTGTAAATCCTATTAAAATCTATATAAATCTCTTGCCAGTTTTATGACCCAGGAATGTCTTTCCCAAGACATTCCTTTCCCAGGCTTTCCTGGGAACCATATTTTGAGATGTAATCATCCAGGAAGATAGAGTTCCTGTCGCCCAGTTTTTGTGGGAGGGTAGGAGCCCAATTTAGGATCCTAACTTAACTTATGCAAAAGGATAATTTTGACAACTAACTTAAAAGGTTGCTTCCCCCTAAGTTGCGAAGCTACCTCATTTCATAAAACTGTGAGAAGAATATCTTCTCTTTTGATACAGCACAGATGACCGTATATCTTGGCGTAGGGAGCCTTTTGTCTCTAGCATAAATGAATGAATGAATTAGTGCATGAAAAAAGACGTAAACAGAACAGCCAGGACCCACTCTCCTCTCTAAAGGCTAATGTAGAGCTCTGTAGGGATCAGGCTCTGAGTCTGATGATTTAACACACTGGGAATAAAGAGACCATAGGGGGAAAACAATCCTTCAAATGTCAGCCTGGAGAGGAAATCCAGGGAGGAGTTGAGACCTGAAACCAACAAGGAGACTTCCAGCCAAGGAAAGGAGAGTGGATGAGTCAAGAAGCTTCTAGACCATGATCCACGGGCTCTAGAGCAAGGGGAGCAGACAGAGGTATGTTTGCTGCCTGCAGGGTTCAGAGAAGGTGTCTGTGCACATTCGGAGCTTTGATCAGGGCTAGAATTCACAGTCTAACTTTCAGTGTAAAAACGAGAAATTAGAGAATAGACAAACTGGAATATAGAACAATAGAAGTGGTGAAAATTCATACATATTTCTCAAACACATTTCTCAAAGAGTAAGTCTACTACTGTCCTCTCTAGCTGACTTCTGGACTGGGACCCTTGCCTGGAAGTTCGTTCTCTGATTTCCCAATGTTCAGTGCTGCTTGACTCTGCATGACAACAACCTATGATGGAAGGGAACCCTTGGTCCCAAAGAAGAGTCATGAAAACCACTGGACATGAAGTGTCAGGAGAACATAGCTCCTCACAGGACGGTGTCTGACCCAGTGCAGGGTGTAACTCTGTGGTGACACAGGTGATTATTTAGAGGGTTCTTCTAAAATTTTAAGCAAACAATCCTTACAGCATGCTTGCTTTATTTCAGAATTATTATTATTATTATTATTTTTAGATGGTATCTCACTCTGTCGCCCAGGCTAGAGTACAGTGGCGCAGTCTCGGCTCACAGCAACCTCCACCTCCCAAGTTCAAGCGATTCTCCCGCCTCCTAAGTAGCTAGGATTGCAGGCATATGCCACCATGCCCAGCTAATTTTTGTATTTTTAGTAGAGACAGGGTTTCACCATATTTTCCAGGCTAGTCTCAAACTCTTGACCTCATGATCTGCCCGTCTTGGCCTCCCAAAGTGCTGGGATTACAGGCCAGCCCTGAGCCACCATGCCCGGCCTATTTCATGATTTTAAAAAAGCATTTTTTAAAAGTAGATCTGAATATGTTTATCTTTTTTTCGAAGCAGTTGACAGGGCAGTCACATTCAGGCAAAGGAAAATCCACACTCTAAATATGTGCACAGGATATAAAGTTGCCACATGGATGAATTAGCAGGTGCTATGATGTTCTGAAGCTTCTGTCGGGGCTCTTGCAGGAAATGTTCACCGGAGCCCTCCGTGGGCCCCACAGCTTCCTCGCAGGCCCTGAAGGTTTCTGCACAGGAACGAGGCCACTCTGCAAGGCTGTGTCTTGGCTGCTGGCGCAGAGATACAGGGCTGAGTCTTCTGGCTGCAGGGCGCGTACGTGAAGGTATAAGAGAGAGCTCTTGGAGCATTCAGGTGAGAAGCGACTGGGCACACTTTCATTTAGAAAGAGTTTCTCATAGTTGTAGATAAACATGAGCTCCAGTGACTTCTTGGCTTTCTGCTTGTACCAGTACATAGCATTGTGCCCCAGATGTTGTTCACATTTCAAAGACTTCTTCTTTGTCATTCCCATGACCAGGTGTTTTGGTGTCTGGGTAACTCCAGTGTCTGTGGGGACTGTAGGAGAAAATGGAAAAAATTCAGGCAGAGCCCAGGAGGAGGGTTGTTGCTGCAGCCACAAGGAAAAAGCTTGGAGTTCAAGGACAGACAGTTTGAACCTAACTCACCTGCTCCCAGGAGACACAGAACCGCACAGCAGAGTAGCCTGCAGCCCATGCTAGCCTTGGGTCTGAGATAGGGCCTCTGACTGGGGTCCTCTGGGTGAGGCGCTGGGCTCTGGTTTCCTTGGCCCTGATTGGTGGTTTTCCCTGTGATGTCACTGCTCCTGACAGTTTCCCCAGACCCAGGGGATGTTTCTTCCTAGCCGTTTTACATCCTTTCTAGGTCCTGAGAGAAGGCAGATTTGAATAGTCTGGGCTGGAATGAATGGGCTGGGGAGAAAGGGCAGAGCCAGCTTTTTACCCCGCAAGGATATTCCTCTGGCAGGGGCTCTTTGCTCTCAGCTGCTTCCTCATTATGTGGATCCTCCCGCTATCTCTGTCTCCCTGTCTTTCAGGATTCCTCTCAGCAACAGACCACTCCCATTCAAGGAATCGCCTTCTGTCCTGTGGGATCACACAAGACAGAACCATTCAAAGTGTCCCTTCCCTCAATGTCTAAGCACCGTGGAGCCCTTTTTGCCCGGCTCTGTGGAGGGAGGATGACTGCGTGACCACAAATGCAGTGTGGATCAGTGCCCCGCATTCAAGGGTATGACTGTGATGCCAACCATCAAACAGGCACTGGGGAGGGAGCTGAAGGAGCACGAAAGGGATGAGCCACCCTCTGTCCCAGTAGTGGACGGCATGGGGCTTGGCTGGGCTTAGAGCTAACATACACAGGATACTGAAAAAGAACAACACAAGGTGTGTGGTGCAAAGGAAAGGGAAATCAGCTTGAAGCTGATGTTAGTGTGCTTGACCTGAGTACAGTCATGCTCTCATTTGAGGTACGCATGGCTCCCCGTGGGCAAGATCCCTCCTGGCCCATCTCTCCTCTTACTGTCTATCCCTTCCGCAGGTCCCTGCCTCAGAGGTTTCACAGGCGCACAGCTCCTCCCTGTGGCCAAAGCAGCGTTTGGCCACTCACCAATCCAGTGTCAACATCCAGACTGGATCCATATCCCACATCCCTGAGCAGCAGAGATGGGTTTGAAAGGTCAGGGGAGAGTGAAGAGGAAGTATTGGCAACAACACAGAGAGTCAGCAGCCAGAACACCAGGTATCCACACACCTAGGACGTTCTAAATTTTTACTCAACAGAAATTGTCTATGTCTGAATCTGGGCACCATCGCAACACCTTATCTCTACAAAAATTACCAAAAATTAGCCAGATGTAGTGGTGCATGTCTGTAGTCCCAGCCACTCAAGAGGCTGAGGTGGGGGGATTGCTCGAGCAGGGAAGTCAAGGCTGTAGTGAGCCATGATTGTGTCACTGCACTCCAGACAGAGCAAGACCCTGACCAGCTAGAGAATAAAAATGTATCTCACATGAACTTTAGGAAATGTAATCAGTATGTCAGTGTTCCATCACTTCATATATGTGATGCCACATTTCCTCATATATTAAATCAGGGGAACTGAAAGGAGATGATCTCCAAAGCCCTTCCATTTCTAAAATGTTAGAAACCACATTAGGTCATCAGTTCTGTGGAGAGTTTTCCAACCCGAAACCAGCTGGATGAATTCCTATGGGTCATTTCTACTTCGCTGCATAAGCTATTTATGCTTTGTGACCATTTATGGAAATATCATCAATTTTCTTAAAATGTAAAGTTATGCCAATATTGACTTTTCTTTCTAGAACATGTGAAGGTACAAATGAACACAAATAAACACAAAAATGAGATGATTCATAGTTTCTAAGGAATTTTTATCATCTATTTATTGTTGCATTACAGTGGTATTTCCATTTTGTGACGATCATTGTAATTGTAGAAGTGAGATTAGGGTCGTAAATCTATGTTATATGTAAATCTACACTGGGCCTAGGGAGGATACTTACCCATGATTTAAGTCAAGGATTTATAATTTAGGTTTGTTTTAACCTGGGGATATGTTCAGTCAGGAAGAAAATTTTAGCACTCCTCTAATGTATACGTATTATCAGATTTTCATTGTGGCCCATAAAGCAAGAAAAAAAAAAAAGGTAAAGGAATATAGATTAGATTTTAAGAAAGTGGGGTTGAATATTCTTCCCCTCAACGGGTTACATATAGGATGGACCTCTAACCTGCTATACTAGATAAAAACCTAAAATTAATCTTGTTTTAAACACTAATATCATTCCTATTAAAATTATTTCAATTGGTATCTACTTCAGCAAGAAAACACTTTGGTCCTTCTACAAAGAAATAGAACAAATTTGAACAAATAAAATTTTATTGCATTGTTTGGTTCCCAATAAGTAAACCCAATTGCAAGGACAATGAAAAAAAAAGCAATAGAGTTTAAACAGAAACCTTAAATAATACTGGAAGTAAAAGGTTTAACTTTCCTGAGGACAATAGCTAACATAAGCATTTCCCACAACAAGGGGTAGTGACCAGAGAGCTCAAGTCATCTGAATTAGGAATGGATCTAAGAAGGAAAATGATCTCAGGATCGTGTGAATTGCAAGAAAAGTGAAGATTGGAATGGTAAATATGAAAAAATTCAAGTAAACATATTTATATAAAATAGAAGCAGTACATGTGATTGAAGATAAGAGGACTTAACTGACTCCAAGACAGCTGGGATTTAGGACACAGAGTACTAACAAGGAGTTCCGAGAATATGCATGAGAACATGGTTTTTTTTTTTTCTGGGCCAGGCCCTAAGTTGTGTATGCAGAGGGTGGGACTCCAAAAGGCCCAGCAGAGAACAAATTCTGGAAGGCTGAAGACATGGACAGGGATGTGAGAAGATACTCAGGGCCGGAAGGCATTGGCATTCAGACCCAGTGAGAGTGGAGAGTCATGGTGGGTAAACTGTGATTCCCACTAAGACCCTGGAAAGGCCATGCACTAGCAATGATGACCACGTGCTGGGACTCCCTAAGAGGGAGGGCAAAGCTGAAATAGACCCCAGCTAGTCCTACATTCAACCTTCCCAGATAAAACCCAATACTATTTCCAAGAGATAACATAATCCAGAGCCTCAAGTCTATGTCATCCACAATGTTTCTCATAAACCCTTTCTAACCTTTCATGTAGGATATTTAGAAGTCTCCTAATCCTTCATGCTACCCGAAAATCTATCTCCTTTCTGATCCATACTACCACCAGTGTTCCTGTACCAAAATATCAGTTTCATCACGTTGTTTCACTTGGAGTAGGACCAATGGCTCACCACCACCTAGAGATTTGTGTCCAAAGTCCTTTCCATGTCTCCCAATATCCCCAGTCATCCAGCTGTTGCCTACTCTTGAGAAGAGTTCAAGATGACATTCATCAGAATTGGAGAGACACTTGCTTGTCACACTTCTTGAAGAGAAGGAGTCTACAAGGCACAAGGCTGCCTCCACCGGCTTTTCCTCAACACTTTCCAGTTTACCTATTGCCATGGAATTTCATGCCTCTCCAAATATTTTTCTGTTAAATAAAGTACTTACTGATCATCAGAATTGTCTCTTGATCTTAGAAATATTTCCTTCCCGCTCCTTTATGCTTGTGCTCATCAACCATTTTTAGCAATCATATTTTTTTCATAATGTTATATAAAATATGAACAAATGTGTGCAGCACAGAAAGACAAGAAATGGTTTCCTCCGTCAGTTAAGATCTTTAGTGCTTGGAACAGGCTCCTTTTTTGTTTGTGGAGCCCTAATACTTCAGTGGCTTTGTTGCGAAGCCCTGCTCTAGCTAAGAAACAATTCTGTGAGACTTTTGTGTGCATAAAATGGAGGACTTCTCCACTGGGTGCACTAGCCGTCTGTACTACGGACTGAAACTCCATCAGAGGCCATCAGGGAGTGGAGACCAGAGCCTTGGGTGCAGGTGCACACACTGGCCCACAGCTTCCTGGCTGAGCTGGGAGGTTTGTGCACAGGCACGCGATGCATCTGCAGGGCTGTGCCTTGGCTGCTGGCACAGAAATACACAGCAGAGTCACCAAGCTCCAGGGACTTGATGTGAAGAATTAAATGAGCTTTGTCTGGAGAGTTAGGTGAGAAGCGATTTGGAACTGTTTCATTTAAAATGGGCTCCTTATTACTGTAGATAAACATTATCTTCAGCAATTTCTTAGAGTCCTGCTTATACCAATACATAGTATCATGACCCAGATTTTGTTCACATTTAAGGGACTCCTTCTTTTCCGTCTGTGTGACCAGGTATTTTGGAGTCTGGGAAACAGCTGTGTCCAAGGGACCTGCAAAAGAAAGAAGCAGAATTCAGGCAAATCCCAGGAGATGGCCTGCTGTTGTTGTCACGGTGAAAAGGTTTAGGGACTCCAACAGGATCATGTCACCTGGTCCCAGGACTCACCTGCTCGGAGGAGGCAGAGGGCCACACAGCAGAGGAGCCTGCAGCCCATGACAGAGTCAGGCAGACCAGGCAAGGCCCAGGGCAGGATTCTGGTGTGCAGTGGTGAGAAGTCTAGGCTGTGCTTTCCACTGCCGCTGAGAGGGGCTGCGCCAGTGAGGTCACAGCCTGTAATCATTCCCCATTCCCAGGCTCTCCTCTAGCATGGCTCCTCCTTTTCATGCCCTGCACTTGCTGCATTAAAGGAGTTTTTGGAATTTCTGGGAATAGTTGAGAGCGTGGACTTGTGGCCTCCAGGGTGTGTCTCTGACAGTCATTCCTGTGCCATTCGCCCCCCTCCCTCCCCGCTTCTTACCCAGGATTGACCACCTCCTCCCTTCCTCTCCCTTTCAGGCCTTTCCCTCACAGGCTGGTGTTTCTATCTGGATACTTTGCTTCCCCTTCACAATAACGCAGAACAGTGTTTTGCTCTCTTGAATCTTTGTTCACTTGAAGGTCTGATTAATGGTCAGCAGTCCCCCTGATTCAGAAGAGACTGGCCTGAGATTTCACCTGAGTACCAGCTACAGCCACCTAACCCACATGACTGTGATGATAGTTCAGAGAAAACCCTGTTGAAGGGTCATTGTTGGGAGTGAACTGCAGCCTGGCTCCCTCTGATGTTCTTGTCTATCCAAGGGGCAGATCTATGAGGAAACAGGAGGCTGCTAGACAATATGTAGACACCATGTGCTGGGAACGAACAGCAATGAGTGTAAACAACATGGCAGTCGTGGAAAACAAAAGTAGGTGATGTTACTGCCCTTGAGTTGTCTGCAGGTAATCCTCCTTGTTGGTACAAAGTTTGCAACCCAGGCTTACTGCGGGGTTTCTCAACTTGGGCACTACAGGCATGTTGGATCAGGTGATTGTTGGTTGTGGAGGGCTGTCCTCTTCAGCTAGGATGCTTATTGGCGTCCTTGGGCCCTACCCACCTGTGCCAATGT
This sequence comes from Colobus angolensis palliatus, assembly GCF_000951035.1. NCBI lineage: Eukaryota > Metazoa > Chordata > Mammalia > Primates > Cercopithecidae > Colobus > Colobus angolensis. The sequence goes on along the minus strand of NW_012115154.1, from coordinate 10,671,928 downwards.
GACAACACAACACGCCTTCATGTTTTGTGAATTATCCCCTGTTGAGGACCCCTGTCCCCATTATTCTTGCCCATGGTACTCCTCTCCTCTGCCAGCCATCAACCACCCAATCACGGGGGGTGTGGCCAGGACACAGCTCCTCCTACTCTGGTCAGCAAGGCCCAGCACTCAGACCTCAGTGCCTCAGTAAGTGGCCCGAGGGCAGCAACCTCCAGGATTTCTGGTTGTTGTTTTGTTTTGTTTTGTTTTGTTTTGTTTACAGGAGACATGGAAAGCAAAAGTGTTTTATTGTCCATCAGAAATTGTCCTACGGATAGAAAGGAGCAAATAAATTGATGATGTACGTCTTCTTTTCTGACAGGGCCCACCATGCTGCAGAAGGGGAAAAAAAACTACAGAAAGGAGAGAGGATAGACCCTGGGATCCCTGGGAAGAGCCAGGCTTCCAACAAGAAAGTCAAAGAGGGAAGAAAACATAATAGTTTTATCATGGGGATAACTTAATCTGCAAAAAGGTGGAGAGTTGTAGGGGCAAAGGGAATGAGGCAGAACGCTGCAGAAGAAGTAGAACACATTGAACCGAATGATATCATGATGCATATTTTGAACACGAGTCGTATTTTTGACTGTCCAATATTTTAACCCCGTCTTATATTTGGGCAGTTCCCCAAGGTTTGCGTCTTAGCGGGAAAGGCAAGTGTGTTGATATGTTTACAAGCAAAATCTTCCACCTTTGTAGAATCAAACTCTCCATCTCTGCCTCTTCTTTTTACACTTCTCATGAGGAAAGCACTGCACCTGGCAGAGCTGTCTCCCTCCTCCAGCTCCCCAAGAACTCACGGGAAAACCGTGCTGTCTCCTCGGGTGGAATAGAATGGATGAACAATCTCTTGTGCTCAATTATGTCAAATTTAGTTTCCTGAGCACAATCTTATGATGATTTCATTTCAACTGATTCCATCTCTCTCTTCACTGACGCTCAACACTGGGTTTCCAGATCTGCAATGGGACAAGGGCCATGGTTTCACTTCCATTCGACCCAGCTGGCTACTAGTTACCGGAGGCAATGGTCTTGATTTTAAAAATATTCTTTCATGCTGACAAAAATACAAATGTCAACATGCATCTCAGCTCATGGGATCATATCCCTGCAGGTCGACCAGCAGCTGCCAGTTTTCCAAATGAAATTCAGACCAAAACCAGATAAGACATCCTGTCACAGGCCATGTGTCCCTCACCTTTGCAAAGCTTCAGTTCATGCGATTTGCCTATTGAGCTATTAAAATCTCTCTTGGCCACTTAAAAAGTTGACATTTATTATTTCTATTATTATATGGATCACAAATGTTTAATCTGTAGTCATTTGTTAGCAACAATTAACACAAATTAAATGCAATGCCATGATGGATAGTAATTATTTATTAACAATGACAAATGATTATACGTCATCTTATTTTTGTTACTGAGAAGAAGTTCTAGATTTTTTGTAAGGGTAGGAGTTTGAAAAGTCCAGGGGGACCTTGATTCTCCAACTCTTACGGTAGTCACTTTAAATATTTAATATTGAGCTTAGAAGTGTGTGTTTCGCATAGTCTGGTTTTATGACTTCAGAGGATTTGCAAATGGCCCATACTACGGAGAGTTAAGAAATTTAGATTCCAGCATGTAGACATGATTTTCCTATCTTCAATACATTCTTTTGTTCCATTCCAAAATAAACTGCAAAATTAACCTCCACGGGATGGCTAATGGTTTTTCTGGTAAACCGTTTGGCTAGACTTTCACTTTCAGGCAGCATGCTAGAATATATCTGGTAGAGTATAGAGATATTCTGAAGCTCCATCCTGATGAATAGCTAGAGCCTATATAAAATGTATCTTTGCTGTATTTTTGGATTTCCAAGAAGTAAGGAAAATTTCAACTGCTTTTTGAAAAGGTGAAACAGGAGCCTGTAGTGAAAACAAAAGGAAGAGCCTGTTTCAGATGTGCATCCTGGAGGTCTGTCCACGCCACCTTCTTTCCCATCTGCAGCTGTTTGGGCATCATCTTTTGACATCTGGACAAGTCTAGCTTCCATGGGTCTTGGGAGACAGGGATAGATGTTGAAGCTGGAAGCTGGAAGGGAGTCTGGTGATGTTGTTTTGATAGAACCATTTGCTCAGACCCAGGAGACGGGTGTCCTATCCTTAGAAATTCTTGCTCCAAGAACTTAGAGGAACATTCAGAGGAGGAAAAAGAAAAAAGAAAACCCTTTCTAGCTTAAGTCTTTCATCATTTAGAGTCAGGGGAATGGCGCTCCAGGTATTCTTTGGTCTGATAAGTAGATTTCCCTTGGTAATTACTCTCTTTGCAATATCCCTTGAGGAAGCCCTGATTTGTCAGGCTCACAGCCCAGGTCTCAGGAAGTCATTTCATGGCAGGATTGAGCTGGAGCAGAGGCCCAGCATCCAGAGCTTCTCTTATTCCTCTCAGGAAGAGGTCCTCCACTGGCATCTGCTCGTGAGCTCTCCTCTTTCCCATCTCAAACTCTCTCCCTTGCTCATCCCATGCAGCGTCACATGCAACAAATCTGGCAGTCTAGGCTCTTTGCTAGAAAAAAACACCTGCACAGCAAGGCAAGTGAATAGTCTATATTTAACTTGTCACATTTCAGCATTAACACAGCTTCTGCAGACCACATTTTCCCCTGTTGCAAATAAACCCGATATTTCTTTTAACTTTCTCCCCAGTGGAGAATGCTCTGTCCTTCCTCTGAGTTCCCTTAATCTCAGTAGAGTCACAGCTCCTCCTTGTGGTAAAAGGTCAAACGTGTCAAGACTCTGTCCCATGGTGGACCAAAGGCAGAAGTGGGGTAGAGCTCTTAGAAATGGAGATATGCGGCCGGGTGCCGTGGTTCATGCCTGTAATCCCAACACTTTGGGAGGCCAAGGCAAGCAGATGATGAGGTCAAAACGCCGAGATCATCCCGGCCAACATGGTGAAACCCCTTGTCTACCAAAAATACAAAAATTAGCTGGGTGTGGTGGTGCGTGCCTGTAATCCCAGCTACTCCAGAGGCTAAGGCAAGAGAATCACTTGAACCCGGGAGGTGGAGGTTGCAGTCAGCCGAGGTCACCCCAATGCACTGCAGCCTAGGTCTCAAAAAAAAAAAAAAAAAAAGGAAGACAGAGAGGTTCACCTCTTCCTTTCTTCAAAAGGCTTCTACCTAAAATACAAACATACAAAATTGCACCTCACCTTTGACAAATATAAAAACTGGCTTTCGGAGTTAATAGACTGAAGTTTTGCAGAACAACATTCCCACCAAAAACAACTAGAAAAACTTAATAAAACATAAAAATAAATGTGAAGACACTTGGAGCTACTGAGGCATTCAGAACTTAAGGGATTGGGACCTCAACGAGAAAGAAGAGATCTAACAGATCACTTTTGCTTCTAAGTCATTTGCCAATTGTATATCGTTGGCTAAGTAGCTGAGGAAAAAAGGGAAGACAGAGTGTAGCAGGCTTTGAGGAGCATCCACCACCTTTCTGATCTGGAGAACATTTATGTTCAATGACTACTGAATAGGAGAGGACCCTGGCAAAGACCCCAGGCCTTGGTGCTGGGGGTAGGAGCAGGGATTGACTGAAAATGAGCATGAAGGAACTATCTGGGTGGGGAGGATGAAATGTTTTACAGCTGGATCATGGTGATTGTTGCACAACTCCACAAATTTATCTAAATTCGTTGAATTGCACACTCACAATGGGCAAATATTGTATTATATAATTTACACTTTAATTAAGCTGTTAAACTCCAGATATCTAGTTGGAACTTAAATGGCAAAGACCAAAGGCGAGCAGCCATCACAGAGGCTGAAGCCCAGCTCTGATCCAGCTCAGTCATCAGCTCAGTTAAAGTGATCTACCCCTGCTACAATTCCCAGCAGAAGCAAAAGTGAATCATTTGAGGAAGATGAAATCATTCAGAGCCTCAGATTATCTCTATAGTTTTTATATACAATATCCAGCATTCAAATAAATTACTAGTTGTGTGAGAAAACAGAATCACATGCCCGGAAAAGAAACAGAGAAGACAGAAAAAAGAAACAGACCCAAACAGATTCAGATGTTAAAGTGATCCAAAATTGGCTTAAAAATGATGAATGTTAATATAGTCAACAAAGTAAATGACAAAATGTGGAATTTTAGCAGACAACTGGAAATTGCAGGAAGATTTAAGTGGAAATTCCAGAACTGAAATATACAAAATACCTAAAATTTAGAATTCAGTAGATAGGTTTAAAAGACAAATAGTTTCTTAAATGAAACTCCAGAAGTTAATCTGGCTGCCTCATGTTAAGCTGAAAGTGACAAATTCATTCCTGCCTCTGCCTCTAGATGTCTCTTGACTTTTGCTGCTGAATTCTGTTCCTGCACTGCCTGGCTTTATTCTGGCGATTCTCATGCTGGTCTAGACCTCTGTTGACCTTGAAATGGTGTAAAATGGTATGCTAATATTAGACTCCATGTTTTCTACTCTCTTAACTTGTTATTTTGTGAGCTAACATCATTAGCCCAAATGCATCACACCAGGTTGACAGGGTCATCAGATTGTTCTGCTCTTGACCACACACTGAGCAAGACTCATTGATATTGAGGCCCTTGTACCAAGTCCCTTCTCTTTCTGAAGGTTCCCATGGGGACCCTCTATATTCTTGTGGAAATACCCGAACTCCCGCTCAGTAATCATCTTGCAATTCTATGGGTCAAAATATGTTTTCCTAAACAACTAAAACAAAAAAAATTCTAATAAAAATGGCAAAATGGGAATAAAGAAAAGATACAGGTTATGTGGTCGTGTACAATTGTCCTATACTCAGAGTCCACAGTCACACCTAATAGTATCTGTAAAAGTTCTTCAAATCCTACAGTAGCTGGCCATTTCTGCCCAAGATATCTTTGGGAATTTAATTTCAGATATCTGTCTATTTGGAGATGGCTGCAAGAACAAACCTAACCAGATACTTTCTTTCTTAGACAGGAAGTGGGAGCTGGTGGCTGGGAGGGAGGCAGATCTCTGGGGGTTTGTGCACAGGCTGGAGGTGTCCTTGTAAGGCTGTGGCTTCACTGCTGGCACAGAAGTACGTGGCTGAATCCTCCAGCTTTGTGGACTTGATCTTCAGAGTGAAATTTGATCCATCAGGCCTTCCAACTGAGAATCGATCATCGAATATTTCAGACTTCTCTGAGATGTTATCATTAACAAAGGAAACCAGAAACTCGACTTTCTGCCCCAAGATTTGTCTGTACCAATAGAAGTATAAGTGATTAGAGATGGGGACACACCGCAAGATCAATTCCTGTCCCATCTGTGTGACCTGATGGCTGGGAGTCTGGGTGACTTCAGGTTCTGTGTGTCCTGCGGGAAAAAAAAGAAGATTAAGAGAATGGTTTAGAACTGTCTTAGGTAAGTTCAAAGCAAGAATTTCCTAGAGTCCTAAGCATCGACCTGCTTTCAAGAGACTAAAAATTGCCCAGCATAGGAGGCAGGTATCCATGGCAGGATCACAGCAGGATGAGGCCTCTCCTAGCTCAGGCATCTGATCCTGTGGAGGAAAGGAGGGGCATTTTGAGCTCCCATGACCCCACAGGCAAGGTTTGGCAGAATTACTGGTGTCTCTGGCAGCACCCACCATCCCTGGAGCGCCCTCTATAGGAGAGAGGAGGGAGCCTTTGTGTTGGTGCAGAAACCTGATAGGGCAGGGCTCTGCTCAGCCCCAGGGGTCTGATGGTGTGTGCAGGACTGAGGGCCGTTACTAAGAGGAGTGCTGGAAGAATGGGGCTCAGAAAGGTAACCCCAAGTACAAAGGCCGGCTCAGAAAACCCAGGAGGTCTTCTTGTCTTATTACCTGCTGTGAGTAACAATTCAGGTGCAACAGACTCTACCACTGATAATGGATGCCAAGAAAACGTGGTATTAGGGTTAAAAAGACAGAATGAAAAGAATCAAGTGTGAAAGTTTTAAATCCTGAGTGGAAGAGAGAAGCCAACAAGAAGTTGAAACTGCACATGCTCCTGAGAGAGTGAACTAGAGAACAATGATCCAAACCCCATGGGGAACTACTGTCCTCAGAGTCAGGCACTGATACAGTCACCTAAGGAGGGGATAGGGAAAAAAAAAAAAAGAAAGAAAAAAAAAAAAGAAAAGTTCTGACCTGCTGCGGTGCCTCACACTTGTAATCCCAGCACTTTGGGAGGCTGAGGCGAGCAGATCATGAGGTCAAGAAATGGAGACCATCTTGGACAACATGGTGAAATCCCATCTCTGCTAACAATACAAACATTAGCCAGTTGTGGTGGCAGTGCCTGTAGTCCCAGCTACCCAGGAGGCTGAGGCAGGAGAATCGCTTGAACCCAGAAGGCGGAGGTTGCAGTGAGCTGAGATCGCCTGCCCCACTGCATTCCAGCCTGGTGACAGAGTGAAACTCCATCTCAAAAACCATACCAAACAAACAAACAACAACAACAACAAAAAACAAAACAAAACAAAAAAAAACAAAGAAACAAACAAAAACAATAGAAAAGGTCTGAGCATATCTGGAGCTGGGATGAGGGCTGTGATTCAGGGTCTAATTTGGGTGGAAAGAAAAGTCAAAAAAGGTTCATATTGGAAGGTGGATTGGTGTGGCCAGAGTATTAAATGCTTCACACAAGATTTCCCAGAGGCACAAACCAATTGGAAGGTGCTTGGAACAACTTAAACTTGACATCATCAGTCTTCCATTCAAGTTCAGGCACAGTCTTGTTCAAGACAAACTCAGGCCACAGGCTGCTGGTGTCAGGGCAATGTAGCATTGTTATATCCAATAAATGACAGTATTATGGTCTGAGATTTCTGTCGAGGTCCTATGGAATGCTAAACCAAGTGTTGAGGCTCTGCTGGACGCGTTGCCCCCACGGGTTCCTGTCACACAGGGAGGTGATGACTCTGCAGGGCTGTGTCTTGGCTGCTGTGTCTTCTGGCTGCAGCGCGACCACATGAAGGCATAAGCGAGAACTGTCAGGGCATTCAGATGTAGAGTGATTTGGCACAGTCTCGTTTTCAATAATTCCTTATAGTTGCAGTAAAACCTGAACTCCAGGGATTTCTTAGCTTTCTGTCTGTGCCAATACAAAGAATCATGTCCCAGATGTTGCTCATATTTCAGTGTCCTTTTCCTCCCCATTCCTGTGACCAGGTATTTTGGTGTCTGAGTAATTCCAGTATCTGTGGGGCCTGTGAAAGTAAGAAGCAAATTCAGACTAAGCCCAGGACAGAGTCTTCTGGGGCAGTTCTCTGAAAAAAGCCAAAAATCGAAGGACACAAATGTCCCACCTGTGCCCAGGATTCACCTGAGGAAAAGGATGACACCACAGTGGAGCCTGCACACATGGCAGGGTCACATGGAGCAGGAAGGGGGAACCCTGAGTCTCCCTGCTGGGTGTTCTGGTCCTCTGGGTGTGCTTCCCTGGCCCTGAGACAGGGGCTGCTTGGGAAACTCTGCTCCTGTTAGTGTCACTGTTAGTGTTTACAGCTCACACTTCCTCTTTCCCTTCCAAGTTTTGTGCAGGCACCTCAAGAAGTGGCTATAGACTAGCTTGTCAGGGCCAGGTGTGCAGGGAAGTTTCCTCAGATAGTTGCTTTTTTCTTAGCAACTGCCTGCCCTCCCCACAGTGAATGACTGGGTCTCCTCTTCCTCTTTCTACTTGTGGCTCCCCTCCTCCCTAACACACAGACTCCTTACCTTTGGGCAGATGCTTTCCCCATTCTTGTCTTGGACCCAGGACGAGCACACTCTGGCTCCACTCCCTCATCTTGGTGAACTCCAGGAGGCCACCTCGCCTGGCTCAGTGGAGCCCTTCCCTGGAGCCAGCTGCGCATCATTTTAAGACCCAGTAATGTAATGCCAAGTAAGGAGGGAGCATCCTTCAGTGGGTGCTGAGGGGGCAAGAGAGTAATAATCTGTGAACCCTACCCCCGGGGAGCATCTCACCTACTTAGGATGCCGGACCTGAACACAGACTCGAATAACAGAAGGCCCTAAGGGCATGAGCAGAGGGACTGCAGAGACAATGCTACGCAGGTCCAGGTGGAATGGATTCAGTGTCTTCATGTTGTCCACGCATGGTCTCTCAACTAGCACAAGGAGCAAACTCTGATGCCAGAGCATTTGATTCCTTCCTTAGTCCTTTACTCCCTCCTGCCTCTCTTCTCCTCCCTCCACTTGACTCAGGAATGTCACTGAAGTCATAGCACCTCCTGGAGGTGAAAGAGGCACATGGCCCTCGTCTCAGCCATCTGCCCCCAGTCCTCCAGATACAGCACTGGGAGCATAGATACACAAAGGGATTCCACAGGGAAACGCACAAAGCAAGAAGGCATTTGAAACACCAAAGTAAAGCCTTGGCAACTCTAACCACCACCTACTGGTGAAATGCCTCCAACAGCCTCCACAAATACACTTAAGTTATCAAAAATAAATATGATCCAATAGGTATTTATGGAACACATAACTATATGGCAGGCACTGTTTGAGGACCAGGAATAGAGCAGTGAATAAAACCAACTCTCATGGGTACATGGCCATTTTAACTTGTTCAAGAAGCTTTTGTGAATAATGTTCTCATCCTCTAAGTGCTTCAGGGATTACAGGAGCTAATAAGACATGTTTGACATGTTTACAGATAACATCTAATTTGGAAGTTTTACAGGGTATGCATTAGGAAAGTTAAAGTAATTGGTGTTTAGGTGCCTAAATCATTTCATATACTGACCTTCTCATTTCCTCATCCTCAAAATCTGGTTGTAGGGAGAGGCTGAAATAATTTTCCCCAACTGTCTACCCAGCTCTGAAACACTGCAAGCCAAGCAGGGTAGACTTCATTAGGCTACTGTGCCAGAACCTTACATGCTGCACGGCCCCTATCAAAATACTTTACAGAGTGCAGGTGCTTAATATATGTTTGCTTAATTGCTCAATGAATAGATGGATGGAATGGAAAACAGTAGAATCCACAGGTGAAAGGTAGGTCTAAGCACTTAAACATTGTGTTTCTAATGTGCTGTGGTTGGCATTGGTATATTTGTATCTGTAAATCTGCAGAAATCAGGTCATAGTCTCAGTATGTAAGGCTGGATGTAACTGATAAAAATAATTTTCATTTCAAAGGTTTTATTAATAAATGATCATTTTTCAATGGTGATGAAGCATTGTCCAAAGGAAATATGGAAATAGAGGGGGTGTTACTTCTTAAATTCTCCTTCCTGTCAGGGTCCCCATCATTCTTTGGGCATTTCCTTATTTGATGGCACAAGGGGTTCTAGGCTTTTCCTGCCTGTCTTGGTATCTACTATTTGTCCATAAGTCCTGGTTCCTTCTCATGGACAGCGGTATTTAGAAAACAGAATATGGACACTAGATGTTTGGGGTGCTTTTGGGGTGAACTACCCTTAGGCGTCACAGTGGACAGAGCTGTACATACACATGTATTTTCACAGTATACATATATTTACAGGTATCTTTAATTCCTGTCTATACATATTGGGAAGTGATGAGTTCACACTAGTTCCCATCCAATATTATTAGGTTTATTGCTGTGTTCCACTGTTCTCTCTTTCCACATTTGCAACTCCCTTATCCAACACTGAGAAGCTTGATTCTGTTATCCTTACAGATTTACATATTTGATCAGTCCCTTTGCTTGTAACTACATGTATGTTGTGGCTGCCACCACCACTCCCTTGTAAATGGCCTCATCCCTCCATTCAAATTCTGACTTCCTGTGCCAGGGAGACCACCCAGGAGAGTTGAAACTCTCCTCCTCTCAGTCCAATTTGTGACATATCACACAAGGGATGCCTTGCCCTACGCAGTGTCCTTTGCAATTTGCTGGGGCTTCCACAATCTGCAGGAGGCTGCTTTCCACACCCCATTTGGACTCCACCCCACTTTTGGGGAGACAATTTCCACATGCTGCATGGTCTCTATCTCCTTCCAACAGACCTCCCTTCTACACAGACACAAAGAAATGCATGTTATTTTTCTGTATTCATGTCATGGTGTGTTTATTGCATAACTTGAGGCACCTCACATGGGCGATGAACAGGGAAGGCCTCAGGACCTTTTAGGAAGATCTTCTTAGTGTACCAGGTAATGGTTGCTGCCAATGAGCTTGTTTGTAGTTGATTCATCTGGGCTTCCCTGAACCCTGTGTAGTTCTATGATTCTTCACCTTGGTCTTCAGGGAGGAATGCCAATTTCGTGGTTCTAAAAATCCTAGGGTTTTCCTTCCATACTAACACATGTTGATGTAAGTACTTGTCTCCCTTACTCAATTGGATCTTCCTAAGGTCACCGGCTGTATCTTAACCATTTTCTTTTTTCTCCTTCCTCATGCAACCACCCACCTTTCCTGCCAGCGTTTGCAGAACACCTTAAAGGTGCAACAGCAGCTGCTCCCGATACCCCACCACATGCCTCTTCCCATTTTCCCCCTTGAAAGTGGGAGCTGGGGTCCCCTTCCAATATTTTCAGGTACACAGACATTCTAATCACCTCTCATTCATCTTGCTAGAACCAAAGGCTTGAGAACCACAACCAGATGTTTTCTTCTCAGCATTCAAAGGCCTGTCTGAAGACTCGGTTCAAGGACTGATCCTATGCTCTATTCTGGTTACTGAACACCCATTGACCACAGATATATAGAAGGACCCTAATTGCAATGGGTACCATGTGAAAGGGGAAAACAAATCAATACAAATGAAAAAAACCCATAGGACATACATCCTTGTTTTCAGTGTGTGTGAATATTCTAGATGGCGAGACTGAGCCAACATTGAGATGACATAGCTTTTTAAAATCACTGTAGGATATTTGACTGATCATCAAGTAATGCGGCACAAACTATTCTCATCAGCATTCAGAGACTATGTAGAAAACCAGTTATCAGTTGGGAACTGATGCAATTACAGAAGGTTTTTTGAAGGAGAGGACTTCAAAGCAGATCTTAGAGCAATCTACCTACTCCCGTTCCAACCATTTTTTTTT
>NW_012115154.1:10659119-10660808 GCF_000951035.1 Colobus angolensis palliatus | reverse complement strand
TTTTTTTTTCTAAGAAACTATTTCTGCTGGATTGTCTAGAAAGAAGCCAGCATCAGCTTTGACTACTAGTACCGGGCATGCTATGCCCCAGGAATGGGGAGACACTTTTGAGATTTCCTTTCACAATTTGTAGCTGCTATCTAAAGAGAAAAATGTTTATTAGTTGGGCTAGGGTTTTCCCTTATCTGACTCATCTTTAACTATTTTAGAATCTACAGTCTTCTTTGGGCTTTGTTGACTACTTACCTTCTTATTATGCCTCTCCTGATCCTATGTCCACAAGTTATAGGACCGAGAGCAAAAGATTCAAAGCTCTAAGGAGACAATTTTCTGGCTCGACAGAAGGAAGAATTTTCCAGAAGTTACTGTGGTCTCCTGTCCAGAATAGAGGCTGGGTGACTGTTGGTGAAGATGTTTTGGACAAGGCTTAAGTGCCCAATGCAGCAAAGAAGAAGCTTAGCATTTACTCTAAGCCAGAGACAGTGTCATAAACTGGGGATTTTAACATACAATATTTTCTTCAGAAGCTCATAATCCAGTTGAAGAAATGGATACGGAAATCAAAGCCTGCAACAAAATTGAAAAATTATAGCAACATACACAGCATTTTAAAAGGGCACCAAAAGGGAATAGAACTGGTTAGCATCTAACAATTTGGGGCATTATAAGGGTGGAGTTAGGGAAGGACATTGGGAATAATGAGAACAAAGTGGCAAAAGTAATCCTTCAAGTGTCAGTCTGGAGAGGAAATCCAATGGGGAGCTGAGACCTGAAACCAACAAGGAAACTTCCAGCCAAGGGAAGAAGAGTGGGTGAGTTAGGAAGCTTCCAGACCATGGTCCATGGGCTCTGCAGCAAGGGGAGCAGACAGAGGCATGTTTGCTGCCTGAAGGGTTCAGAGAAGGTGTCTGTGCACATTTGGAGCTTTGATCAGAGCTAGAATCCACAGTCTAGCTTTGAGTGTAAAAAGGAGAAATTAAGGAATAGACAAGCAGGAATATAGAATAATAGAAGTGGTGAAAATAGATACGTATTTCTCAAACCCATTTCCCAAAGGGTGAGTCTCCTACTGTCCTCTCCAGTTGGCTTCTGAACTGGGACCCTTGCCTGGAAATTCCTTCTCTGATTTCCCAATGCTCAGTGCTGCTTGACTCTGCATGACAAAAACCTACAACAAAGGGAACCCCTGGTCTCAAAGAAGAGTCATGGAAACCACTGAGCATGAAGTGTCAGGAGAACTCAGCTCCTCACAGGGCGGTGTCTGGCCCAGTGCAAGGTGTGACTCTGTGGTGACACAGGTGATTGCTTGGAGGGTTCTTATGTAATCTTAAGCTAAACAATCTTTTCACAGGATGCTTGCTTTATTTCATGATTTCTTTTTTCCTTCTTTTTTTCTTCTTTTTCTTTTTTTTGAGATGAAATCTTGCTCTGTTTTCCAGGCTGGAGTTCAGTGGCGCAATCTCGGCTCACTGCAACCTCCACATCCTGGGCTCAAGCGATTCTCCTGCCTCAGGTTCCTGAGTAGCTGGAAAGGCATGCACTAGCAATGCTGACTACATGCTGGGGCTCCCTAAAAGGGAAGGCAAAGTTGAAATAGACCCTAGCTAGTCATATATTCAACCCTCCCAGAATAAAACCCAATACTATTTCCAAGAAATAACATAATCCAGAGCCTCAAGCCTATGTTGT
>NW_012115154.1:10655716-10659069 GCF_000951035.1 Colobus angolensis palliatus | reverse complement strand
CCTACAATGCACAAGGCTGCCTCCACCGGCTTCTCCTCAACACTTTCCAGTTTACCTATTGCCATGGAATTTCATGCCTCTCCAAATATTTTTCTATTAAATAAAGTACTTACTGATCATCAGAATTGTCTCTTGATCTTAGAAATATTTCCTTCCCCCTCCTTTATGCTTGTGCTCATCAATCATTTTTAGCAATCATGTGGTTTTGATCATAATGTTATATAAAATATGAACCCATGTGTGCAGCACAGAAAGGCAAGAAATAGCTTCCTCCATCAGTTCAGATCTTCAGTTCATGGGACAGGCTCTGTTTTTGTTTGTGGAGCCCTAATACTTTAGTGGCTTTGCTGTGAAGCCCTGCTCCAGCTGATAAACAATTCCGTGAGACTTTGTGTGCATAAAATAGATGACTTCTCCACTGGGTGCACTAGCCGTCTGTACTACAGACTGAAACTCCATCAGAGGCCATCAGGGAGTGAAGACTGGAGCCTTGGGTGCAGGTGCACACACTGGCCCACAGCTTCCTGGCTGAGCCGGGAGGTTTGTGTATAGGAGTGCGGCGACTCTGCCGGGCTGTGCTTTGGCTGCTGGCACAGAAATACACAGCAGAGTCACCAAGCTCCAGGGACTTGATGTGAAGAATTAAATGAGCTTTGTCTGGAGAGTCAGGTGAGAAGTGATTTGAAACTGTTTCATTTATAATGAGCTCCTTGTTATTGTAGCTAAACATTATCTTCAGAAATTTCTTGGAGTCCTGCTTATACCAATACATAGTATCATGGCCCAGATTTTGTTCACATTTAAGGGACTCCTTCTTTCCCATCTGTGTGACCAGGTATTTTGGAGTCTGGGTAACAGCTGTGTCCAAGGGACCTGCAATGGAAAGAAGCAGAATTCAGGGAAATCCCAGGAGATAGCCTGCTGTTGTCATGGTGAAAAGACTTAGGGACTCCAACAGGATCATGTCTCCTGGGCCCAGGACTCACCTGCTTGGAGAAGGCAGAGGGCCACACAGCAGAAGAGACTGCAGCCCATGGCAGTGTCAGGCAGACCAGGCAACGCCCTGAGCAGGATTCTGGTGTGCAGTGGTGAGAAGTCTAGGCTGTGCTTTCCACTGCCGCTGAGAGGGGCTGCGCCAGTGACGTCACAGCCTGTAATCATTTTCCCATTCCCAGGCTCTCCTCTAGCATGGCTCCTCCTTTTCATGCCCTGCACTTGCTGCTTTAAAAGTTTTTGAAATTTCTGGGAATAGTTGAGAGGGTTGAATTGTGACCTCCAGGATGTGTCTCTGACAGTCATTCCTGTGCCATCAGCCCCCTCCCTCCCCTCTTCTTACCCAGGATTGACCACCTCCTCCCTTCCTCTCCATTTCAGGCCTTTCTCTCAGAGTCAGGCTGCTGTTCCTCTCTGGATCCTTTGCTTCCACTTCACAATAATACAGGACATTGTTTTGCTGTCTTGAATCTTTGCTCACCTGAAGTTCTGATTAATGGTCAGTGGTTCCCTTTTTTCAGGAAAGACTGGCCTGAGATTTCACCTGAGTACCAGCTACAGCCACCTAACCCACATGACTGTGATGCTAGTTCAGAGAAAACCCTGTTGAAGGGTTATTATTGGGAGTGAACTGCAGCCCTGCCCCCTCTGATGTCTTTATCTGTCCAAGCGACAGATCTATGAGGAAACAGGAGGATGCTGGACAATATGCAGTTACCGTGTGCTGTGACTGAATGGCGATAAAGGTAAACAACAGAGTTGTTGCAGAAAACAAATGCAGGTGATGGTACTGCTCTTGAGTTGTCTGCAGATAATCCTCCTTGTTGGTACAAAGTTTACAACTCAAGCTTATGGCAGAGTTTCTCAATTTCAGCCCAAGTGCCATGTTGGATCAGGTGATTGTTGGTTGTGGAGGGCTGTCCTGTTCAGCTAGGATGCTTAGCGGCATCCTTGGGCCCTACCCACCTGATGCCAGTGTGACAACACAACATGCCTTCGTGTTTTCTGAATTATCCCCTGTTGAGGACCCCTGTCCCCTTTATTCTTGCCCATGGTACTCCCCTCCTCTGCCAGCCATCAAACTCCCAACCTTGGGGGTGTGGCAGGGCCGCAGCTCCTCCTGCTCTGGTCAGCAAGGTCCAGCACTCAGATCTCAATGCCTCTGTCAGTGGCCCCAGGGCAGGAACCTCCAGGAGGAAAACCAGGGACCAGCACAGCCAGAATGGCATTTCACACACACATACACACACACACTTTGGTAGCGTTGTCATCTACAGGTGAATCCCCTGCAAACACAGACCCTGATGGTTCATTTGTGATTTACTAAACACAGAACTTGAACTAAACAAAAGAAAAATGACCACCATCCTTCTTGGAACATCCAGAATGCTTTATTTGTTTATAGTCATTGAATGTCTACTTAGTGCCAAGCATGAGTAAACAATATTCTCATTCTCATGATGCTTATAATCCAATAGGAGCAAAAACACATTCACACATTACCTGTAGACTAAGAATATGAAATGCATGTTACATGGAGGCCAGCAATATAGTTACTGCTTGCATTTAAATACTTTTTTGAAAGCATCCCATTTCCTGATCTATGAAACAGTGGGCAGAAGTAAATAATTTTCAGCATTCTGTCTAGTGCTAAAATTCTGTGAACATAAACCAGGGACCCGCTAGATGTGGGTCTTATTCAGCACTTACCTCATCGCACCACACAGCTGACACGGGAGGCTTTTCCAATGAGGAAAGGAAGGAAGGGAGGGAAGATAGTGAAATGACAAGAGGCTGTATACAATGGTGATGATGATAACTACATAAAGATGTAACCATTCTTAAAGAGTAGACTTTAAATAAATATGTGTCTCAGTATTTTACGCAAGAGTTTTTACCAAATCAGATGGACAGCATCTGGGAGAGGCACTGGAATGAAACTGATAGAAAGAAACTAGCCTCACATGAGGCAATGTTAGTTCTGGGTGTTGTTTTCTTTTGTGTTTTACAGGAGACATGAAAAGCAAGTGTTTTATTGTCCTTCAAGAATTGTCTAGGCCGGGCGCAGTGGCTCATGCCTGTAATCCCAGCACTTTGGGAGGCTGAGGCGGGCGGATCACTAGGTCAGGAGATCGAGACTATCCTGGCTAACATGGGGAAACCCCGTCTCTACTAAAAATATAAAAAAATTAGCCGGGCATGGTGTCCGGAGCCTGTAGTCCCAGCTATTCAGGAGGCTGAGGCAGGAGAAGGAGCCAACCCAGGAGGCGGAGCTTGCAGTGAGCCAAGATTGTGACTCTGCACTCCAGTCTGGACGACAGAGCGAGACTCAGCCTCAACCAAAAAAAAAAAAAAAAAAA
>NW_012115154.1:10654383-10655505 GCF_000951035.1 Colobus angolensis palliatus | reverse complement strand
AAAAAAAAAAAAAAAAAAAAGAATTGTCCAAAGGATAAAAAGGAACAAATAACTTGATCATGTATGTATTTTCTGACAGGGCCCACTATGCTGCAGAAGGGGAAAAAAGCTACAGAAGGGAGAGACGATAGACGCTGGGATCCCTGGGAAGAGCCAGGCTTCCAACAGGAAAGTCAAAGAAGGAAGAAAATATAATAATTTTATCATGGAGATAACTTAATCTACAAAAAGGTGGAGAGTTGTAGGGGCAAAGGGAATGAGACAGAAGACTGCAGAAGAACCAGAACACGTCGAACTGAATGATACCACGATGCATATTTTGAACATGGGTCTATTTTTGGCTGCCCTAGAGTTAAACCCCATCTTATATTTGGGCAGTTCCCCCAAAGTTTGCGTCTTAGCGGGAAAGGCAAGTGTGTTGATATGTTTACAAGCAAAATCTTCCACCCTTCTAGAGTCAAAATCTCCATCTCCGCCTCTTCTTTTTACACTTCTCATGAGGAAACCACTCCACCTGGCAGAGCTGTCTCCCTCCTCCAGCTCCCCAAGAACTCACGGGAAAACCGTGCTGTCTCCTCGGGTGGAATAGAACGGACAAACAGTCTCTTGTGCCCAATTACGTCATATTTAGTTTCCTGAGCAGAATCTGATGTCGATTTCATGTCATCTGATTCTGTCTCTCTCTTCACTGATGCTCATCACTGGGTTTCCAGGTCTGCAATGGGACAAGGGCCATGGTTTCACTTCCATTTGACCCAGCTGGCTGCTTGTTACTGGAGACAATGACCCTGATTTTAAAAAATTATTTCAAGCTGACAAAAAAACTACAAAAGTCAATATGCATCTCAGCTCATGGGATCATATCTCTGCAGGTCAACCAGCAGCTGCCAGTTTTCCAAATGAAATTCAAACCAAAGCCAGACAGGACATCCTGCCACAGGCCATGTGTCCCTCACCTTTGCAAAGCGTCAGTTCATGCTATTTGCCTGTTGGGTTATTAAAATTGCTTGTCCACTTAAAACATTTGCATTTATTATTTCTATTATTATATGGATCACAAATGTTTAATCTGTAGTCATTTGTTAGCAACAATTAACACAAATTAAATGCAATGCCATGATG
>NW_012115154.1:10651772-10652979 GCF_000951035.1 Colobus angolensis palliatus | reverse complement strand
CCCTCACCTTTGCAAAGCGTCAGTTCATGCTATTTGCCTGTTGGGTTATTAAAATTGCTTGTCCACTTAAAACATTTGCATTTATTATTTCTATTATTATATGGATCACAAATGTTTAATCTGTAGTCATTTGTTAGCAACAATTAACACAAATTAAATGCAATGCCATGATGGATAGAGATTGTTTATTAACAATGAAAAATGATTATATGTCATCTTACTTTTGTTACTGAGAAGAAGTTCTACATTTTTTGTGAGGGTAGGAGTTTGAAAAGCCCAGGAAGACCCTGACTCTCCAACTCTTACGGTAGTCACTTTAAATATTTAATACTGAGCTTAGAAGTGTGCGTTTCGCATAGTCTGCTTTTATAACTTTTAGCACATTTGAAAATGGCTCATACTACAGAAAGTTAAGAAATTTAGAATCTAGCATGTAGAAATGAGTTTCCTACCTTCAATATATTCTTTTCTTCCATTCCAAGATAAACTGCAAAATTAACCTCCACAGCACGGCTAATGGTTTTCCTGTTAAACTGTCTGGCTAAGCTTTCACTTCCAGGCAGCATGCGAGAATATATCTGGTAGAGTATAGAGATACTCTGAAGCTCCATCCTGATGAATAGCTAGAGCCTATGTAAAATGTATCTTTACTGTATTTTTGGATTTCTAAGAAGTAAGGGAAATTCCAAATGCTTTTTGAAAAGGTGAAACAGGAGCCTGTAGTGAAAACAAAATGAAGAGCCTGTTTCAGATGTGCATCCTGGAGGTCTGTCCATGCCACCTTCTTTCCCATCTCCAACTGTTTGGTATCATCTTTTGACATCTGGACAAGTCTAGCTTCCATGGGTCTTGGGAGACAGGGATAGATGTTGAAGCTGGAAGCTGGAAGGGAGTCTGATGATGTTGTTTTGATAGAATCATTTGCTCAGACCCAGGAGACAGATTTCCAATCCTTAGAAATTCTTGCTCCAAGAACTTAGAGGAACATCCAGAAGAGGAAAAAGGAAAAAAAAAAAAAAATACCCTTTCTAGCTTAAGTCTTTCATCATTTAGAGTCAGGGGAATGGCGCTCCAGGTATTCTTTGGTCTGATAAGTAGATTTCCCTTGGTAATTACTCTCTTTGCAAGATCCCTCAAGGAAGCCCTGATTTGTCAGGCTCACAGCCCAGGTCTCAGGAAGTCATTTCATGGCAGGATTGAGCTGGAG